>NW_024870663.1:101565-172792 GCF_013358625.1 Macadamia integrifolia
AAAAAAAAGAAGAGAAGAGAGAAGCAGCAGAGAAGAGGAGAGAAATTGAAAATAAAAGAGAGAGAAGACGAGAAGAAGACAGAACAGAATCAGAAGAAGAAGAAGCAAGGAGAGAGGCAGAACCGTACCTGGTTTTTGGTTCGAAATCCTCCCACAATCTTCTGTTGCACCTCATCTCCAAGTCGACCTCCCTGAAACTCCATCTCAGCTCACGCATCTTCCAAGTTCCGCTGCATCCGCTGGAGAACCTGCTGAGTTCCATCGCTGGTGGCTGGTTTCATTGTAAGGAAAGAACCATCTTCTCTTGTTGGTAAGCCCAATCCCACCCCGAGACCTTTTCTCCCTTTTTCTTTCTTTAGTTTTCTTAATTTCCCAATTTTGCCCCTCTCCTTACAATGGAACCAGCCACCAGTGAGACCTTTTCTCCCTTTTTCTTTCTTTAGTTTTCTTAATTTTCCAATTTTGCCCCTCTCCTTATATTTTAATTCCTTTATCCCTATTTTATTTTGATTCCAGTTTTGCCCTTCCCATATATTTGCTTTGTGTTTCTAAATTGATTTCCTTCTAATTACCATTGTGCCCTCCACTTAAATATCTTCATTTAATTACCATTCTGCCATTCTTCTTTAAGCTTCCGTTTATTTACTACCTTGTCATTATCTATTTATCATCACTGTGGTAGCCAATAGTGAAGTTATCCAGTAGCTGAACTCCTATAAGGGAGAGACTGATAAAAAAATTGATGCTCTCACTACCATTGTCACTTCCTTTAAGACAATGATGGAATCTATGCAAGTTTCTATTGATAGATTGGTGGCCCAGATAAGGGAAAGAGTCCCATCTAGTCTGGGGATTCTTCCAACACCACTCCACGGGATCGGTCACTCCCACTGCCACCACCACCATTACATCATACACCACCACCACCACCTCCACCATCATATGGAACTGGTCGATATGATGATGGAGCGGAATGAACAACAAAATTGGATGCCCTTGATTTTTATGGAGATAACAATCCAGAATTGTACCTTGGCTGGATTCACAGCTTGGAGACATTCTTCGGATGGTATGGGTTGACTGAGGCTCGAAAAATCTTATTTGTAGAGGCTAAATTGAAGGGCACAGCCCGAGTCTAGTGGGTTAAGCAACAACAACAAAACCGTACCCGAGGCATTGGTTTAGTCACTACTTGGGCTGAAATGCATGAAGTCATGAACCGGAGATTCTTGCCTTCTGATTACAAGCAACACATGCATCTTAGATTTGCACAGTTGAAACAGGAGAATTTGACCGTTGAATAATATGTTGCGAGATTTTATTATTTGGCCACTTGTTCTGATTTTGAGTGGGATGAAGAAGTATTAGTGGCACAATTTTGCAATGGTTTTCATCCTCAACTTAGTGTTGCCCTTACATCTAGTTGACTAGCTACCATAGAAGACGCCGTGCAAGTAGCGTATCAGGTTGAGGAAAGTCTAAAACGCCCATACAATTGGAGAAATTTTGTAGATACTTTTCCTCGAGGTACTAGTTCCATCCTGCAACAGCCTCTTACCCAAGAAAGGTCATCTAGCAAACCACAGGCTAGTGTTACATCTATAGCCTCTTCACGACCTAGTCGGCCATATTATCCACCTTGATATGTTTTTAAAATGTCATCTTCATGGCTACTAGTACATACTCACCCCCTCGGTGTGGTTCAGATAAACCTTCTGATTCAACAAAATTTACAGTTCGGTGTTCCTCATGCAATGGATTTGGACATATCAATGTTTAATGTCCTAGCCATTTGGTTGCTTTTATTGATAAAGATTCTCCTATATCATATATTCTCAAAGAGCAACTTGGTTTTGACACAGTTGATTTAAGAGAAGAGCGTGCGCCAGGTGAAGTCAATGACCCTCTCAGTGATGAAGACCAACATCCTTTTTATGTCATTCGTCATGTGTTAATCACTCAGAAAGTCACTAACAATGAAGATTGGCGACGCAGTAGTATTTTCCAGACTCGTGTGAAGTGCAATGGCTAGTTGTTAACCTTGGTCATTGATGGAGGTAGTTGCACTAATGTTATCTCTGAAGACGCTGTTTGTAACCTGGGATTGGAGACAGAGCCACATCCAAATCCCTACAAGGTTGCTTGGGTGAATTGTGAACAACACTAATCTCAAAATCACAGATAAGTGTTTGGTCACATATTCTATTGGTGGATTTAATGATACAATCCAATGTGATGTCCTCACTTTGAAGGCGTGCCATATCCTTCTTGGTCGACCTTGGTTGTTTGACAAGAAAGTACAGTATTATGGCTATGCCAATACCTATGCTTTCAAGCATGCCAACAAGACTGAAGTTTCATCTTGCCAAAGATCTCCCTGAAATTAAGCTCAAGAAGATGGTGGGATCGTTCCTCATTCAGTGTATTCCTTCAGATGGTCTCCTCGGTCCTTTTCCTAACTCGACGGAGTCGAGTTCTTTTCAGAGGAGGAGAGTTGATGCAGATATGGCTGCACTTATCTGGTTGGACCAGCATGACCGGCTTTGGAAGCCAAGAGCCAAGAAGAAGAACCAGTCCAACCCAAGGTTTTGGTCTAACAAGGGTTGGAAATAAAATTAGCAGTTACTTAGTATTTTATTTCATGCCTTTTATTTTCCAGATTTGAATGTAGGAGTTAGGATTTATTTCCTTGCATTGGTTTCCTTTTATGGTTGTTTTCTAGTTTAGGCTAGTTTCCATTTTAGTTAAGTTTTTAATTTCATGTTCCTATTTTCCTATATATAGGCTATAACCGATGGAAGACTTAGAGTGATTTTGATTATTGAATGAAGATGTTGAGTTTGTGCACTAGTGAAATGAGTGATTCCCCCTTTTCCCCTTCTCTACTCTGATTTTCCCTTTTTTTCCCTAAGGCTCTCCATCAGCTAGGCCTCAGGCGTATTAAAGACATGAATAATGCGGGCATCCTCAAATTATTCTGGAGGATTGCCTCTAAGCAGGACAATATCTGGATCTCCTGGATCTACTCCTGCCTCCTCAAATCCAACTCTATTTGGTCTGCTGCTCCCCACTCGGACTCCTCTTAGGTCTGGAGAGGTATCCTCCGCCTCAGGCCCTTAGCCCTTGAGGCCATCTCCTATTCCATTGGAAGTGGAGCCTTTACTTCTCTTTGGCTGGATCCCTGGCATCCCTCGGGCGTCCTCCTCCATGTTCTCAGTCCCAGAAATATTTACTCCTTGAGGTTGGACATAATGGCTTTGGTCTCCTCTGTCCTTGGTCTGGAACGATGGGTTGCCTCCCCCCTTCCCAACCCTTTGAGCAATCTCTGGGCCCACATGCCTCCCCTTCCCCCCAACCACTTGGAGAAGGACGATTCCATCCTCTGGAACCCTTCCCCATCTAAGAAGTTCAACTTCTGCTCTACCTGGAACTTCATTAGGACTAAAGGTTAGCCAGCCCTTTGCCTCAAAGTCCTATGGTTCAAAGGCCATATCTCCCGCCATAGCTTTACCACATGGCGAGCTCTCACTAACTGCCTCCCCAAGCAGTCTTTCCTCCTCCACTGCCACATTTAAGTTCCTCCCGCCTGCTGCCTTTGCTGGAGAGGTGACGAGGATGTGGATCATCTCTTCTTCTCCTGTCCCCTCTCTTCTTCCATTTGGAAGAAAGTCCTTTCTCGCTGTTGGCTCGGTAGAAGAGTTCTCCCTTTCAATAGGGAATGGATTTGGATTGACATGACCTTCCATGGTCCCACCGTTTTTGATACTGTTGGGAAACTTGCTTTTTGTGCCACTATTAACCACATTTGGATGGAGAGGAATCTTCATAGATGGACGTCCAACTCCTGCTCCTTCGACGGGATTTGGAAGGCCATCTCCTTCGAAGTCTCCACCAAAATCGCCACCATCCAGCCCCGTATGGTCCTGGAATCCCCTCGGAATAGACACATAATTCACTCTTGGAATCTCCCCTCTCATATTCTCCCCCCCTTGAGGGATTGTATCCATTAGTTTAATCTTCTTTTTGCTTGGGCTTGTCCCTTTGTCGGGCCATGTGCCTCTCCCCCCTCCCCCCTCATTTGTGTATTTTTTCTTCTTGGGTTAATATATTTATTCATCCGAAAAAAAAAAAAAAAATAAGGCCTTGGTGAACATGTTACCAAACTGATCCAAAGAGCCAATAAATGATGTAGCAATCCACTTCTTCATCACATTATCCTGCACAAAGTGATAATCGGCCTCAATGTGGTTAGTCCACTGATGAAACACCAGATTACTAACAATATAGCTCGCTGCCTAATTATTGCAATACATTTCCATAGACTTACTAATTGGGAACCCAAGCTTTTGAACAAGAGATTTGAGTTGCATTAGTTTAGATGCAGTATGCGCTATGGCCCTATAATCAGCCTCTGCACTAGATCAAGCCGCTGTTGTTTGTTTCTTAATCCTCCATGTAACAAGATTACCACCAAATATCCCATAGTAGATCTCCAATCACCATCAGCATCAACCCGTTCGGTATTAGAATAACCAACAATATCAGTGTGACTATGACTTGACATGGCCTTTCCCTGGAGCATCTTTAAGATATCTAAAACTACGACACGTAATCTCCTAGTGAGCTTGCTTAGGATTCTCCATGAATTGACTAACCACACTAACAACAAATGAAATATCTGGTCAAGTAACAATGAGATAATTAAGTTTTCCAACCAGCCTTCTATACCGTTGCTTATCCACAAATTCTTTGTCATCACAAGCCCCAAGTTTCAGATGAGGATCCATAGGGGTATTAGTACCTTTGAGATAGACTGATACCTTTATGCTACAAACAACCTCAATCCGTAAAATATATGAACATTCACATCCTTAATCTGAAGATGGTGATGTAGATAAGCTTTGACATAATCAATATAGAGTATATATAAACCTTGGATCCATGACGACGAACAAATATAGAGTGATCATAAGTTTCATAACAAAACCGTGTGGACCCCTTAACCAGCCACAACCCTACTAAACGTATCAAACCAGGCATGAGGGGCCTGTTTCGACCATAAATAGCTTTGTGAAGCCAGCATACCTTCTGTGGACTTTCCCCCTTAGAAACATATCCATTAGGTTGCTCCATACACACCTCCCCCTCTAAATCACCATCGAGTAATGCATTCTTTATATCAAGCTGAAACAAAGGCCAATCAAGATTAACTAACAACCAAAAATATAAGCACATGGACAGAGTTAAAACAGGCCACGGGAGAAAAAGGTTTCAAAGTAGCCAACTCCATAAGTCTGATTGTAGCTGTTTACAACCAAGCGAGATTTCAGTCGCTCCATAAAGCCCTTGGGGTGAAGTCAGTTAGAGACCATGTCTAGCGATTAAGCAGTGCATCTATTGCTACATAACTTCTTTCTAACCAGGATGAGACAAGTCATGATAATTTTTAGGAACAATATAGTTAGTTAATTCCCAATTAAAATTGGGTTCCATCAAGGATTAACTTTAAGCCCCTCATTGTTTGCGCTTATCATGGATGAATTAACCAGAGACATTCAAGATGAGATTCCTCGATGTATGCTTTTTGCTAATTATGTTGTTTTGGGGGATGAGATAAAAACAATGATTAACGCCCAGTTAGAGTTATGGAGATCAACCCTGTAAATAAAAGGTTTTAAGATAAGTAGAACAATGACGGAGTATATGGTGAGGAAGGATACTGAGCTGGTGAAAATTGATGAGAGGGAGCCTTTGCAAAGTGATTATTTTAAGTATCTGGGCTCAATCATAAATTAAGGTGATATAGAGGATGATGCTCACGAAAAATTAAAATAGGATGGATGAAGTGGAGAGGTGCGTTTGGAGTATTTGACGTTTTCCTTTAAAACTTAAAGGAAAATTTTATAGGATAGTCATACAATAAGCTATGATGTATGGTGTGGACTGTTGTGCAGTTAAGAAGCATCATGTAGAAAAACTCAATGTAATGGAGATGAGGATGTTGAGATTGATTGATAGTAATACTAGGAAGCATAGAGCAAGTGATCAGATGACGTCGAAAAGAGCTGATTGGGGGGAATGATCCATGTAGCCGACCCCATTTAGTTGGGATAAGGTTGAGTTGTTGTATAGGTAGACAAAGAGTTGTGAAGCAAAGAAGAAGATGGGAGACAATAACAAATTGAGTAATAGGATAAACAATGTCGGACTTCTGAGTGTAATAACAAATACCTTTGTGAAGAGCAACTAACAAATCAATGGATGAAGAAGAATCCCTAGGAAAGGAATCTGATTGTAGAGAGGGGCAATAATGGAGTAGCTGTAACTGTCAAAGTCAGCTTTTGTCAGTGCTTATACACCTACAATGGAATTGGTCCTGAGGTAGGGGATGAATTTGTAAGAGGAATAACGACATGAATAGGAGGAGGGCTGAAGAGGTAGTACACCTCATGACCCTTAACAGAGTAATACTGTGTGTTTTCAGAGAAAGTGATATTAGCACTGATAAAATGCTGGTTCATAAAAGGATCATAACCCATGTAACCTTTTTGAGTACGAGAATACCTAAGAAAGACACTTAATGGCACGAGGAGACAACTTCTCAAGACTAGGGCAAAGAATGTGAACAAAGCATATGGATCCAAAACACTCATGGTGGTATCCCAAACAGGGAGGATTGGAAAAAGAGGACTGATTGTTATGGACTGAAGAGAGATACGATTTATCAAGTAGCAAGCAGTCAAAACATCACTCCAATAAAAAATTTGGGAAATTCATATGAAAAATTAAAGAACAAGCAACTTCCAACAAATGTTCATTTTTCGGCTCAACAACACCATTCTGCTGAGGATTATAATGACAACTGGTCTGATGTATCGTGCCAAGTTCAGAATAAAAGGAAGAATTTTTTTTTTCTTGAATATATTCCAAAGTATTGTTAGAATGAAGGACCTTTATAGATAGACCAAATGGAGTTTTTATTTTATTATAGAATTGCTTGAAAATAGACAAAAATTCAGATTGATCCTTTAACAATATAATAAGGTGACAATGAATGAAAACCAAACTGACTCTTGACACAATAAGGACCCCAAACATCAAAATGTACTAAATAAGACGACGAAAGACTCTGAGAGGCATCACGAGAAGGAAGCCTGATGATGCTTTCTAAGCTCACACTTCTCAAACTCAATACGAGAGATAGTCTTGCAACTTGGAATCATTTGCTGAATCTTGGTGAGAGTTAGATGGCCAACCGGTAATTTCTCTAAAGAGGAGAAGAAACACTGGAGGTAGCAAAAGAAGCTGTACATATGACGCCGTCAAGATAGTAAACTACCCCACAACCTCCTCCAATCATCTTCTTTATCTTCAGATCCTGAAAGACACAATAAGAGGGATAAAAGGAAATAGAACAATTCACTGTCTTTGCAAGTTGACTAATAGAAAGAAGATTTAAAGGTAAATGTTGTACATGGAGTACACAATTTAAAGGAACAAAAGAAGAAAGAGAAACACAACCAGAGCCAAAAACTTTAGTAGAAGAACCAATAACAAGTAATAGTATGACTCTGGAGGTGTCAATAGACTTTGGGAAAGAAGAAAATACATGGAACTTACTGGTTATATGGGATGTGGCACCGGGATCAATAACCAAAGATGTAGGGGAAGAGGAAGTAGGAAATGCACCAGTACTTGAGCATAGTTGTCAAGGCATTGCCTTGGTGTCCAGGCACCTTGGATGCTTTGGTCGCCTAGGCGGGTGCCTTGGACACCTGATCGCCTTGTTATTGCCTCGCGTCCAGGCCCCCTCCAATGCCTTGGATTGCCTAGGAAGGCATTGTGACAACCATGGTTTTAAGTTTAGGTCGAAACTTGAAGTTCTAATCGAGATTTCTTGGTTTCAGTACGTTTTGTGACGAAGCGAAGGGTCGAAACCTAATGTCTGTTTAGTTCTCTTGGTGTACAAGAAGAAGATGAAACAGTCATTGTGTTGTATGCTTGTATTTCCCTAACCTACCATATGTTTTGATTTTTTTAATTGCACTTCTATATTTTCAATTGCTAAATTATATGTAGTCAGTGTTTAAAATAGGGCTAGTGTATGGCAGGCAGTCCAAACTGCAAGTACCATTTTGGGTGGTTTTCTTTGTGAAACTAATTCATGGAATTGGTGTAATATGGTAAAAGTAGGCAGCATACTATAAAGAGAGTAAAAGAACAATTTTCTAGGTCTCCAAACCTACTTTTTGATTTTGGCCCAGAAAAATCCCAGGTTTTGGTCGAAACCATAACCTCTCTCTTTGGTGACAAGTATGTACCTGAGTGAGCAGGTTTAGCAGTGGATGTGAACGTTTATGTCTCAAGCTGCTGAAACCCGTTTTAGTTTTTGATTGACCAAGTCATTGTTGCAGGGCTGAAGGATTTCAAGACTTTTCTTACAGTAAGGGCCAGCAGGTCCCCATTGAAGACCTAGCTCTCGTGACAGAGACAGATTGATTACCTCAAGCTGAAGAAGCAAGGTTGGCATCATTAATTGACACTGCTGTGGAAGTTCCTTCAGACATAGAAGTATCAGCAAACCACTGATGTGATCACGTAGGTTTACCATGCTTCACCCAACTTGTATCAACAGTATGATTGACCTATCCATAGTGAGTACACCGACATACGGCTTGGTCTGATTTCTGTCCTCTACCTCTACCACCACCACGACCTCGACCTCCCCTGAATCTCGATATCTTCTAGGAAAACCAGCATCATAACCACATCCTCTGCTGTTAGAAACAAATGCTGAATTTTCCTTAGAAGGGGAGGATAGTTCAGATTTGGCAAGAGAGGAAGAAACAGTCTGTTGTATCCGCCAAAAGGCCTCATTTATAGAAAGAATTTTCTCCTGCAAGGATCTGACTATTGACAGGCTCCAAGTGAGAATCTAATCCAGATAAAAATTTAGCCACAAGGAATCCAGCATGCTGAGACTGACACTTCGAGGCCAGTAGCAAAAGGGGCTGGTATATATTTAAGTTCTTCCCACATGCACTTGAGTGCATTGTAATAATCACCCACAGATTTACCACTTTGTTTGAAGGAGAAAATCTTCTCATAGAGATTGTACACTCTGGACATGTTCTTATCCTGAGAAAGGATTTCCTTATAATTCCAGACACCTTTAGCAATAGTGTGAAACATAAAATTCACTCCAACTGAAGGCTCCATGCTATTCCGTAAACACACAAGGAGTATCATTTTCACTCATTCATTCTTTATATTCTTTAGAGGCAGAGGGTGGAGGATCATGAATCAAATGGTCCATCTTTATCTTGGCATTGATATACGCTTTTACAGCCTGTGCCCAGAGCAATTGATTGGAGGTACCGTTGAGTTTCATGGAAGTAATTTGAACATTCACAGAGTCCACTGTGGGTTTTGAATCATCAATTATGTAAAAGGAGATGAAATTCTAGTAACAATCACAAAAAATAAGAAGCCTCAACTGAAAACCGCATATCTCAGGATCAAACCTTACTTTGCAGGAAAAAAAAAAAGAAGAGGGGCAATTAAACAACTGCAGGTTGAAAACCCGATCAGAACACCAGTCTCTAGTGATCAGAGTACAATATAGGAATAGAATAACTGTTTAAATAAAAACAAGGAGAAAAAACATAAAAAAAATCCAACCACTGTCTGCTGTTGAAGATAAAATCTATATTTGCTATGGCAATCACCCACACAGGTTGAAGTCAAGGTATCCATAAAATAACCACACTCCATGCAAGAACTGGTTCTTCTCAACAAGCAAAACCCTAGTTTTCCATGTTTTTCCCAACTATGGTTTCACAGTAGATACAGCAGCATTGGTTGCTGCGAACCACAAGAGCTGGGAAGAAAACCACAAGAGCCTTAAAAGGGCTTTCAAAACAATGAAACAACTTGGCTGAAATTGATCAAACCTGCTGTCATACCATGTGACAATACCAGAGCTTGAAGATCCTGCGCAACACAAGGAAAGAAGAAGAAGAAAGGAGGAAGAAGATCTGGAAAGCACCCTAGTGCTCATGGTTAGGATTCTGGACTGACTAACTGTGAGACTAACCGTGAGCCTAGGCACATGTATTTGTACTGTAACTAATTGTTTATAATTACATAAAAGGACCCGAGTTATGTACAATCACACATAAACCCAGACATAATAAAAACGATGAAAGGGACAACAACAATCAATTGTAACCAACTTGGAAACAGCCTCTCCTGCGAAGAAGGGGGTAAGGCTGCATACATTTGCCCCTCCCAGACCCTGCAGTAGCGGGAGCCTCGTGCATTGGGTTGCTTTTTTTTAATCAATTGTAACCAACTTGGTTACAAACAGATTTACCCATTACAATTATACAAATTTCTTTTTTGGAAAACACAAAAAGTTACGGTCATATTGAAAAAGATTATGGGTAATATAGTAATTTCAGTGTTACCAAATAAAGATGATTAAATTAGCTTTTAGGGTTAGAAGAATTTATGCAATTATTTTTTTTTGACTTCAGGCATAGGATACTCACAATATGAAGTCAAGAACATTGAATACATCTGTCATTCCATGATATTTAGACTGTAAGCTTTAGAACGAAACAATAGATGTCCATGGAACAGAGCTGGGTATAATTTTCTTTCTATCCTCCAACAAACCAGGTTTAAAACACCAACAAAAAGTATTCCATGTAGCTCATCAATGAATCATTTTAGAGGTTCCCTATAAAAATCTGGAGCAAATAGAATTGTTGGATTCTCAACAAGAAATTTCTATTTATTTTTTTGTTGGACTAGGATGCTTTGTGCTTTGGTATGTTGGTCTTCAATCTAACTATGAGTGTTGACTGATTTTCTACCCATGCTTAAAGATAACATATTAATCTCATTTTGGATGTCTCATTTTTTTTTTTTTTTTCATTTGATTCTTGTTTCTGCAGCTCCCGTTCCTCTGTGGCCTTCCTTTTCTGGAGAAAAGGGCATCACAGACTGCACATTGGATTGTTGGACGGACTGGGAAACACCTTTTTCTCACTGACAATGATGATGGGATGCCTCCTCTTCTTCTTCAAATGGTTAATGACTGTCCTGACCTAAAATTCATGTGAGTATTAATTCTCCCATTGTGACAGCTGGTGGAAGGACAGAACGCAATTGCTTTACCTTTTTTCTATCACAATTAATGTCATCATTATGCCCCCATACAGGTCTGCACTACGATCTTTTAAGCGCTGTGTTGCATATGCCAATGCAAACTATGATCGTATCCTTGCCAACAGTATAGCATTAAATTCTCTTATTTTCTACAGTCCCCGAACAAAAAAGTTGTCATTTCCTTCGGTGTGAAAACATGGTGTTGATCTTTAAGCAATTATGAAGATATGGTTGGCTGGAGGACATCATCAATCCGCCGTCAACATGAGCTACCAAAGGTTTGATTGCTGGATCTGGCTTACTGTTTCATTAGTTTCTCATCAATATTTTGATAATGCAACTTTTTGGTTAAAAAATTGGAATGCAATTTCTTTTCTACTTGTTTCTCCTGGATCACTCCATAAATGGTATTGCTTTTCTTTTCATTTGTTTCTAGTCCAATCTTCTTGTAAAACACGAGAAGTATCCGCACATTGTGTATGTTGAGAGAGATAGAGCTACAGAGATAAACAGAAGATCATCTTCTTGTGTCGGGGATGAGACAGTTGACATGGAAGGTTTGTCAAATATCTTTTCTGACAAGAAATTGTTATGAAATACTTGTTCCATCTTCATCTGTGGGTGTGTGTGTTTTTTTGAGATATTCTTTTTAATTGGAGAAATCTGCATTTGTTTTAATGCGATAATTGTACTTTATCAATTTCAAGAGACCAGTATGTTAGAAGCCCTTTTCATTTTCTAGACATAATTTTTGTTATAAGCTTTTTAGCTTTTGGGGAATCATATCAGATCTCTGACTTGATCCCTCTCATAGACATGGCCAGGACTGAAGAACAGCCAAGTTGCATTGAACATAATCCCAATGAAATTTGGCCAAATCCTTGATAACATTTAAGGGGATTTGAAACCTTCTATTGATTGTTTTAGTTACATAATTCCAGTTTAATTTTTATCACATATGACTATGCAGTTTACATATCTTATATATTGATATTTATTGATAATGGGAAATTATATTTAAACTGGTTATAATTGGTTGTGTATTCTTCTATTTTGGGTCCTGATGGTGTAATGTTTCCCATTTAAAAATTTTTTTGAACCTTGACTGAGCGACTGTTGATTCTTTTGTTGGTTCCATCGACGTATCTTAGTTGAATACTATGACACTATGTCTGATAATAAAGGCTGATAACTAAGAGTTGATCATTCAAAATTTTATGAGTTATAATTGCTTTTGTTGGTCTCGTTTGTTGCTTGATGCCGTTCTATTGGTTATGCATAGTGAAGGAAATGTTTACTACTTATCATACTCCTAGTTTAATCAAGGTTTTTAAGATTTCAGTTTTGAGTTGAAACCAAAATACAACAACAACAAAAAACTCAGCCTTATCCCAACTTAATGGGGTTGGCTACAAGGATCGAGTTAGAGGAAAGACATGGCCATTCCACCTTAGACTAATTTCACGAAGCTTGTCGTTGATCAAGGCAACTCCCAAATCAGCTCTAATATGCTCATTCCGTACTTTATCCTTCATAGTTTCCCGCACATCCATCTTAACATCTTCATCTTAGCTACAATTAATTTCTCTATATGACACTTCTTTACTACTCAATATTCCACCCATAGTTGTCAAGGCGTCGCCAAGGCGTCCAGGCGGTTTGCCTGGGGCCTAGGCAACAGCCGCCTTGTTGCACTGCATGTTGCCTTTTGTTTCGGCACTTATTTATGCCAAATATCATTCAAGTAAATGTTTTTAATATTTGTTATTTCATTTACTTAAGATATTATTCATAAATAAGCAAATACCCCCTATTTGAATCCAAATAGTTTAAAAATCAAATTCCAAAAGGATAAAAAGTCAACCCCCCAGTCCAAGAACAAAAACTGGATTTTGGTTATATGGACGATTTTCAACTTTTAAATCCTAGGGTTTTTCTCAATTATGAAAATTTTATAAATTCTATCATGTTAAAATATTGCTAAAAACCAAAAGTCCGGTAAAAAAATATTTTGTTTTGATATTCATAAAATTATTTTCATTCAGGCGATTTTAACAGTATTAGCGCACTTAAAAATAAGTTTGACTGAAGCATTACTTTGTCATTGCAACTCAGATTTAAGTAATCTTAGACTTGTTAGAAAGCTGGTTTTATATTATAACTAATACAAAAAGTCTCATGTAAAAATAAAATCATTTGACCAGTCAAACTTATTATAGAATTAGAGCATTTTTCTAAATACTGAATTACAAGGTATATATAACTTACTAAATAATGTTAAAAAATTGAAAAAATAAAAAATAACACTTGTTCGCCTAGTTCGCCTTAAGGCGGACGCCTTCTCGCCTAAGCGCTTAGACAACCCTCCACCGCCTTGGTTCGCCTTGGCGCCGTGACAACTATGATTCCACCCCATATATCATGGTTGGGCGAACAACAGTCCTATTGAATTTTCCCTTAAGCTTTAAAGGGATACACTAGTCACGTAACACTCTAGAAGCACCTCTCACTTCATCTATCCCACTTTAATTCTTTGGGAAATATCTTCCTCTATTTCACCATCTTTACTTATAATTAACCCTAAATATCTAAAATAATCACTTTGTGAAATCTCTGTCTCTTCAATTTTCACCATTCCATTATCCATCGTAGCCTTGTAGGGCGGCTGAAATTATACCTCATATACTTCGTCTTCGATCTACTAAAGTACTAAATTTTAGAACCTCTTGTTTCCATGGTTGATCTCCATAACTCCAACTTAGTGTTGATTCCTGCTTTAGTCTCACCCACTAAAACGATGTCATCGGTGAAGAGCATACACTGGGGGACCTCATCCAGAATGCTCTTGGATAACTCATCCATGATAAGCACAAATAGATGGGGGCTTTTAAGGTCGATCCTTGATGTAGCCCAATTGTAATTGAGAATTCCTTGCCTTGACCTCGCACAGATCTCACGCTAGTCACCACACCCTCATACATGTCCTTCATTGTCTCCACATACATACTTGACACCTTTTTCTTTACTAGTACGTGCCAAATTAGATCTCTAGGAACTTTGTCATATGCTTTTTTTAGGTCAAGAAAAACCATGTGGAGATCTTTCTTGTAGGCTCTATAACTTTCCATGAGCGTCCTTAATAGGTAGCCTCTATTGTGGATCTACCTAGCATAATTCCAAATTGGTTCTTTGAGATCTTAGTTTCTCTTCTTAGGCGGGCTTCAATAACCTTCGCCCATAGTTTCATAGTATGACTCATTAGTTTTATGTTTCTATGGTTGTTGCAGCTCTGAATATCCCCTTTATTTTGTAGATCGGGACTACAATTGTCATGACCCAAACCCAGATACAGGTAAGGGTACAGCCCTCGCGGGCAATGATCAAATGATCCAAAACATTCACAAAAAATCAGGCATATGAGAACTCATAAAAATTCAAGTGTCAACAAAATAAAACAACTAAAAGATAAAATATCCCAAAATCATACCTATTGGTGGCAATCTAAGGTGTGTTCCAAAAAAAAAAAAAAAAAAAAAAAAAAAAAAAAAAAACACTTTGTCAGAGTTTACATGAAACAACATCCTACTACAATCATCTACTAAAGTAAAATAAACTAATAGAAAGCTTCAGGTCGCCCTCGAACATGCTGCATCTCGTACCACCAATCTACTCCTCTAAAATGTCATATTTAATGGGGTGAGCTCACTGCCCAGTAGGATACAATGTAATAAGGGAATAACACAGAAACAACAAACCACATACAATGATTAAAAACGATTACTTTAATTTTTCAAAATTATCTTTATGTTTAAACACAACCATTTGCAAAATTTCCATTTTCACACAGCCGGCATTGGGGGAAGTGAGCTGCTACCATTCTGGGATACGAGAGGGAAACTCGGCCCCCATAAATCACATGATCACACAATCACATAGATGTCACAACTCTGTGACTAAATATACACCATTGTGCACAGTGGATATAACTCTCGGGGCTCAACGAGACACACCTCTCTGATCCGGTACGGAGCAGTCCACTTGCTCTCTCACACTTTCACAGGTTTACTTTTTCACAAAACCACATTCTAGTCACAATAATAAAAACTCCAATCAAATTTTTACAAAGAATGCTTAAAACAACACCACGTTGACTCAAAATCCCTTTTAGTATAATTTAATATATAGCACATAACACATGCCACATGACACATATGAATATAACTCAATTTATAACATACAACAGGCCATGGAAATCATCTCATGCAGACATAAATCAAACATAACACACGCTGTGGTGTACACTTATTACAATTCCACTTACTTACGTTTGCAAAAGTGTTACCTCCCCTTTGAGTCCCAAGTGTCTAGGAGGTCCCAATCTAAAATTAGTAATATCCTATATTAATTACTATCTCTCCCAAGATTTGGGTTCCATAAAGAATATTATATTTGGTTCCTATGAATTGAATCCTAGACCTTAATATGAAATAATATTAGATTTCGGTCACACGGTTTGGGTCCCATATTGGGTCGTAAGAAAACCCTGATGGGTTCCAAGAAAACCCTAACCCTAAAACAAAACCCTAAAAACAATTAGGGTCCCAAAAAACCTAAATATTAGGTCACAAGTAATTTGGGTCCCAAAAAGAATATTAGATTTGATCCCACGTAAAGAAAACAAAACCCTAAAAATAATTGGGTACCAAAACCCTAAAAACAATTGATTTGGGTCCCATATTGGGTCCCAAAAAGAATAAACCAACATCTAAAACTTAGGATAAGACCCATATTGGGTTTCAAAAGAAGAACCAGTAGAACTAACAATTTAAACTAAGGATAAGAGGAAGCTTCATTACCTGGAGTGAGTAGAAACATAGAGAAGTAGACACCAAATTCCCCTTCCTCTCCCCTTCTTTCTTTCTTCCTTTCTTTCTCACGATTCTGCTTTCTGCTTTCTTCCCTTTTTTCTTTCTTTTTATAGCTCACACCCTTTCTCCACGTCTCTTTTCTCCCTCTCTCACGTCTCTCTCTCTCTCTCTCTCTCTCTCTCTCTCTCTCTCTCTCTCTCTCTCTCTCTCTCTCTCTCTCTCTCTCTCTCTCTTCCCCCTCTTTTCCCTCTCCTACACTCCCACAGATCTCTAAAAGGGGTGGGGTCCACAAAGAATGTTTTAAAAATAAAAGAACAAAAATCAATTAAATAAAACCCCCTTACTTACTATTAACAAGACTTGAACCTAGGACCTCTAGATAGTCAAGGTACTAACCTCTAGGCTAACTCATTAAGTCATCAAATAAACCCTAACTTTAAATATTTAAGTAAGCTTAGAAAATAACATAAAAAAGATATATGTTCTAAGGTCCCAAAATTTGGGGCATTACAACAATGCTTCTCATCCACTCATCTGGCATCTTCCTTGTGTTAATAATCCTGTTAAACAACTTGCTTAGCCTAACAACCCTGCAAGCTCCTAAGGATTTCGTCACTTTAATTGGGATCTCACCTGGGCCTGGTATCTTGTCTGCTTTCATCTTTCTTAAGGCTTCATTAGCTTCTATAATTCTAATTTTTCGTACATATCTATGCTGTATGGTGTCTTGATGGGCAGAGCAATCTCCCGGGTCAATCCTACTCGGGGAATCTCCATTTAGTGGGGCACTAATATACGCATCCCATCTCTTCACAATGTCTTCATCCCTTACCAACACTTTTCTGTCATCACCTTTGATACACCTCACCAGGTTGAAATCCCGACTCTTTCTTTCTCGCAATTTGGCTATCTTATATATAGATTTTCCCCTTCTTTTGTATTCAAGTTACCATACAAATCTTCATATTTCTTTGCCCTGGCCATCCCACGATCCTCTTAGCTTCATTTTGTGCATTAAAATACCTCTTCTTATCCTTTAGTCCTTTGCCATGTCTTAAAATACCTCTTCTTATCCTTGGATTGCCTAGATGTCGTGACAACTATTCCTTACATCTCTTATTTTCAAATAAATCCTTTCAATATTTTTATTTGAAAACAAGTGAAAAAGAGATTTGTACTTTACTGATAACCTCATTTCCTTTTTTATTACTATGGGATTGTGTTCTTTATATTACATATAAGCCTCTAACCCTGTTTTAATAGTACTGCCTTGTTCAATAAAGAGTCACCTAGGTGGATACCTTGGCTCCCAGGCACCATGACAACTATGGTGCCCACAAGGAATTTCTGTTTTTATTTTCTCATGTCGATAATTGTCTTTGAATTTTTTTGATGATGGATTATTATCTGATTAGAATGGGGTGGTGGATGAGGAATAGATTTTATCTTTGTGGTGATGACCTGGAAGGTGTATATCGTTTTTTCATCATCTACTAGTTTTCTTGGGAGGTACGGGGAGGGTGTCTTTCAGTTATCCAGGCTTGTCGGCTGTTGTCAAACTCTCCTTTGGCAATGCTGGTGGAATGAGAAGGTGGAGTGCCTATGGAGGGAAGAATCACTGCTTTTTGGAGAATGATCCCCTTTGCTGTTTGATGCACAGTTTGGAAAGGGGATTGCCTGTATTTTTCTACATAAAGAGGAATCATCAGCTAGAGTTGCAGAGAAGGCTAAAGGCTCAGTGGTTGCGTGGTGCTCTGTAATTCCAGACTTGATTGAGGATAACACTTTTTATATGAGGAAAACTGGGAGGATTTTGTAGATGTGCGAAGTCAGGATGCGAGGGCTTTGGGTTTGTCAAGGGTAAATGGGGTTTCTTTCTGCAAAGGGCCAGTTTTGGCCTTTGGAAAGTGTACATAATCTTGAGTTTACAGGTTGCTTATTTGAGTTGATTAATACAATTTCAGTTTCCTTCTCCAAAAAAAAAAAAAGATATGATGATGCACAGAAAATTGTCAGATCTAGTGAATTTGATTCATGTGTTAAAATGGCTAGTACCTGAGCTTTATGTTGGTAAGTGTTTTTAGGTACCTAACTCTCTCTACATACACACTATATGCTCTCTCTAAAAAAATGAGCAACCCAGTGCATGAGGCTCCCGCTACTGCATGGTTTGGGAGGGGCAAGTATATGCTTTCTCTCTCTATATATGCACAATATCCAGTGTTATATCCACTTACCAGTTCAACCATATGCCAAATTGGTTCTTTTAACACCTAGCAAGTCCGTCTAAACATACTACAAAAACTTGGATTCTCTCCCTCATATGTTCTTTTACTATGTTTGTGGATGCACTTTTACATTCATCCATGCCAATTTTATTTTAATTTATATTTTTAATGAAAATATTCTAAGATCACTAGGATTCTGTTCATAGTGTTATAGTAATTCTTATATACCCCTATTCTGTTGTCCATATTTAGAGGAGATGATAAGAGGTCTCACTCAAGTTGCTTGGGAACGAGTGGATGTTAGCTTCCAGAAAAGTAGACAAAGATACATTGCACACAGTACCATTCAGGTAACTGCTTCTGCTGAATGGATGAATAATAATTACTTTATATTATTGAACTACATTATGATCTGCTATATTTTCATTTCATTGTGATACATTTTCATACACTGCTACCTTTCCCCCACATGGGTCTTGGTTGCTGCAGTAGAATGGTTTTGTTATTATAGATTTAGCTTAATTTGTTCTTGTTTTGCATTAGAATACTTGTAACACAATCTGAGGTTTTGAGATTAACCCTTCATTAGCATGATGCTTCAAAAGATAAAGAGAACACACTATCCATGCAAAATCTCGGGGCAGAACATGAAGATATACATAATTGAAGATACTGGTGACTTGATGATATTTGAATTTTTCTCCACGCCTGCTCCTGTATTTTCAATATTTGTGTGAAAATAGCTGGTCATGGTTCTTGTATCCTTCCAATTCTATCATGTTCATAGAATTCTTTCTCCCCCTATAAGTAGGCATGTTCATACATGAATGTAGAAAGTAACTAACTTATGTCAGCTGAGCAAATGAAAACCGACCTTATAAATAGATAACAGTCCAAAAAATGAGAAACAAAGGTGAGGAGCAGAATCCAGAGCCCCTTCAGCTAAAGTAGTTAATGCAGATCAAAAGAAGGATCTGCTGTGTCAGGCTTCAGGGAGAGGATGAGAGATGAAGAAAGAGAAGATAAGGGGCTGTTCCAGGGTTGTGAACAGTACCCTTGAACAGTGGTTTTAGAAGAAAAAAATAGGAGAGAAGGGAGAAGAGAGAGAGAGAGAAAGGAGAGACACCAACCTTCACTTCAAAATAAAACTAAACCTGAACTCATTCCATTACGTAGCATATATAGATTACTGACCCCTCATCTTTCTATTTCCTAACACAACTAACAAATTAGAAAATTTCCTAAATCCCTGAACTTGAGAGCCATGGATTCTGAAAATAGAAAATTTCTAGAAGTTATGGAATTTCTAAAACCAGATTGAGTTCGTTAACAAAATGCAAATAACCCAAATTAGTAACTCAATATAGACCCAATCTTACCTAAATCTTCTAAAAGACTGAAAATAGAAACGGTTCCAAAATAGAAACAAATAAAAAAAGGATCCTAACTAAAATGATACTGACCTATACACTAGGACACACAATACGAAAAAAGACTCTTTCTAGACAAAATTAACTTAACTACACATGGGACCCACAGAATCCTGTTTATGTACTTAATCCCGTGTACTCCTTAAATCCTAAATTTGGGCGTTATAAAATAGGCCCATTATGTTGATAAACCCAACAATAAAAGACCAAGGCCCATAGAATTGAACCATAGGCCAAAATAAAGTACTCCGAGGCCTAATTGGCCCAATTGCACTGTTAAGTGCATCAATTGTTTCCCTTTATCATCATCGGTTTATAAGAGTGGGCTTTGCATATGTTTCCTATTTGTTTTCGTCATTGTTATTATACTTGTCACCATAAATGCATGTTACACTCAGAGTCAAAGAGTCTTTCCTTATATTTCTTCCACCTATATCACAGGTGAAGAGCTATTGGTTGAATTCAGATGGAGTGGATGTGGTTTTTCACATGATTGATAACTTCCTTCTCTAATTCCAGTACAAATTCTTGGTGCCCCTGTATGGTGAATCAGTGATGATAGGTTAGATTGCTTGTTCACTTATAAGCTTGTACTTTATCTCATAGTAAAGGTTTTCTTGCACAGTGTGAGTGCTTGTACACAATTAACTGTGTTGTATGCCAGCTATTCTTTATTGTAATCATACATTGAGATTTTCATCCTTGATTTCTTCAGAGTGTCAGTTCATTGCTGACCTTTTCAATCAACTTTCCAAGTGACAAATCATGTAAATCTATTGTTATTATTCTAAGCTGCAACCAGTGCAAACAGGTGAAACAAAACTAAGACCTTCAGAACAGGAAGGGTAAAAAAGAAAAAGCAGACTAATAGACTAGCAGATGGAACCGGAATCATGACAATCTTTGCGCATCGTTCCAGGGTTGTTTCGACATCTGTTGGAACCGAAATATTTCGTGATATTTCGGAAAAACCTTGAACTATGATTTCAAGTTTCAACCATATTAGATGCATTAAAAGTGAAGATGATAAAGTATTAATAAGTGATGATAATATTAAAGAGATGGAAAAAACTATTTCTACAATTTACTAAATGAAAACAATACAAGTAATAGTTTTTAGAAGATTGTAATAACTGTCAAGAAACCAAATCCTAAAACTCCATGAGTGAGGAGGAGAGAGTGATCTATTATTGGAGGAGGAGAGGACTGTGGTTGTTGAGGTATATCCGTCAATGTGTGAGACAACATCAGAATTGTTTGTGGTCCTTGTTTCACCTTGATGGTGTTTCGTGCACCATCATGTAGTATAACGGCCTTACTTTGACACGATCGTCCTTAGAGAACATCACAATGCGTTAGTGGACTTGACTAGGCAAGCACTGGGTACTGAAGGTGCCCAAATTGTAAGTTGACCCGTATTCTCATGCAACTGCAATGACCACTTCCTTAGCCTTAGGCCCAAAACCTCGCACATAAATTTTCTTGCCAAGTTGCTTTCGTGGAAGGTTAACTGCCCGAACTAGTTCTACGGAGATGAGATTAGCTTTTGCTCCATTGCCGAAAACTGTATGTATCACTGTCGAGTCTCGTCATCAGACTGGCTAAGTTAGATTCAACTTCATCATCATTAACAGCACTGGGGCCATCATTTGGATCAAGTGGAATAGGTTCAGAAATGTCCTCATCATCCTTGTTCATATTTTCGTCGAACCAGAAGATCTTGCCAGGATGGCTTGGTAAGCAAGCCACCAGTTATGTGGGCGCCAACTTCCAGTTCTTTCTCTTCTTTCTTTTATTTTATTGTTTTCCTTCTTGTTTATTTTCTTTCTTGACGAGTTGATCTCATCTCATTCTTTATTATTGTAGTATATACTACTCCATATGATAGTAAAGAAACTAGTTTTTTAGCCTATATTTCCGCCGACCAGCATTCGGTTATTCCCTGGAGTGCCAAACCAGTAGACCAATAATTCATGTTCCTAGTGGGCCAACATTCTTTTGTTCCATTCTAGGTCTAGATTTGTAAGCTGAAGAACTATTGATAAGTGACTGTACTTTTCTTCAGTTCTAGGTGAAGACCTGTAAGCTGAAGAGCTGTTGATCATTTCTTGCAAGTGATTGTTGTTGGGACACTTACTGCCTAAGTAACTTTTCTCGCCACAGCTGCGACATACAAGGGTTTTTAACCACTTGTTGCCTTTAGAGATTTCTGACCTCTTTTCCTCATTTTTGCTGGGCCCAACTTTCCTTTGTTCAGTTCTAGGTGTAGACCTGTGAGCGGAAGAGTTATTGATATTATCTTTTAAGTGACAGTACTTTTCTTCAGTTCTAGATGCAGACCTGTAAGCTGAAGAGCTATTGGTCATCTCTTTCAAGTGACTGTACTTTTGTTCTGTGGTTTTGGCATATGCAGTTGTCACATCGACATATCAAAACTCCCTGTTAGTAAGCTCCAACATATAATGGTGTTTAGCTCACTAATGTACCTCAATAACTGTTGTTGGTCCGTCTCCTAAGTCTATTGTGAGGACATCTTGTGAACCTCAATGGTGAAGGTGTCAACATTTTTACTACCTTGGTGGAAGTTGACCATTTTGTGGAAGAGCATCTTCTCAAAATTAGGAGAAACATTTTTTTTTTTTTTTTATTCAATATCTATTTCATAGCCTCCCAATTTGTGACGGGTCCAAGTCACCTAATAAGCCTTAACTGTAACACATCATCCCGCCACGAACAATCATAGACAGTGAACTTGGTGAAGATAAGCTCACACTTTTTGTCATCTGGAAGGTACCTATAGGCGAAAATCCTCTCGATGGGCCTCTTCATTGTTGAACTCTAGAACCTCAACCTTGATGTTGTAATCACTGTCTGAAAACTACCATGTGACCTCTTGGGGAATAACAAGCTCAAGTTGCTGTATCAAGGGAAGCTTGGATGCAGAACCGCCTGATAATTGAAGACCTTCGGATGGCCTTCTGCCATCGAGAGGGACTGAGCGACAGAGCATTGTTTTATAATTTTATTGTCATTATTTGCAAATTGGGGAACTAGTGTAGACGGTTCTGCTTGGTCTCTCTTATTGATATTTAGGCTTTACTCCACCTTGGAAGTGAAAGCTGCTATGGCTGAGCAATTTTCCAGAGACTTGCATTTGGAAAGTGCTATGTACTAAAGTTTCGCTTCAGTCTTTTGTCTATTCTTAGCAAGTTCCAAATACAACTTGTGCACTCAAGGTTGGTGATTGAGGGGTTCCTTTCATAGTTAGAAATTTAATGAAATTCGGCTTTGATACCAATTGATACGAACCAGGGTTCAGTAACCCTGATATAGGTTTTGCTATTATTGCCCATTGGATTAATAGAACTCAAGTTAAGGGTTCAATGGCAAATCCATAATTTCCAAAGCAAAACAAGTCCTTAAAAATAGTAGCTGGGATATATCTGGAATTAAAAATTTAAGAGAATGGACTACTCTAGAAGTCAAAGAAGAGTGGGAATAAACATAAGTGAAGTTCAAAACAGGGGGTTGTGTGATTAAGGGAAGTCGGTCCTTAGTTGTAAATTTTGAAAACCTGCCTTCTTCTAGACTTGCTTTCACTTGAACGAACTCTCTCAATAGGCGGCCTCTATTTGGCCTGAAATTTCAGGAAGAGGTAGCTATCCCACAAATCTCGGAAGATCGAACACCAACTACTCAATTTTGTAATCCAAAATCAATCAAAGATTTTCTGAAACTTAAAAAGATGTTAGAATACGTTCTGACTTGATCTCTGGTTGGAAAGTCACAGCTGGGTGATATGAAAGAGATCAGATTCCAGGGCTAAGTCGCTCCTAGGTGAGGGATCAATGCCCAGATTTTTAGGAAGAAAAGGAACAAGAGGATGAGAAAGACTCTTGCTGATTGCAATGTCACATTAAAAAAGAGCACAGTTGGTAAGGGAAAATAACTGGATAAGAGAGAAGAACTAGAAGAAAGGTGGAGGAAGAAGATTAACAGCGGTGAAAAAAAAAGAAAAAGAGAAACCACCATTTATTCGAGAGAGATCAGAGGATTTGATCAAAAGTTGTCAAGGCATCGCCTAGGTGACAGCAGAGACTGTCACCTTATTGCACTAGTGCCTCACTGCAAGGCGCAACACTTATTTATGTCAAATATCATTTAAGTAAATGAAATACTTACTTAAGATATTATTCATAAATAAGCAAATACTTCCCTCTATTTGAATCTAATAAAAATAGTTTAAAAATCAAATTCTAAAGGATAAAAGTCAACACTCCAGTCAAAGAACAAGAACTGAATTTTTTTGTTGTACGGGTGATTGCCAACTTTTAAATGCTGGTGTTTTTCTCAATTCTGAAAATTTCTAAAAATTTCATAAATCTTATCATGGTAAAACATTGCGAAAAACCAAAAATCAAGTAAAATAGACTTTTGTTTTGATATCCATAAAATTATTTTCATTTAGGTGATTCTAACAGCATTCGCGCACTTTAAAATAAGTTTGACCGGAGCATAATTTTGTCATTAAAACTCAGATTTAATTATTTAAGTAATCTTAGCCTCGTTGGAAAGCTCTTTTTTTTTTGGCTCTAACTTATACAAAATGTCTCATGTAAAAGTAAAATAATTTGACCAGTCAAACTTATTATAGAACAAGAACATTTCTCTAAATGTTGATTTTTGATGATTTAATGTGACTTAATGTTGATTTTTGATGACTTGACTTGGTTTAATGTTGATTTTTGATGATGCAAGGTAAATGTAGCATACTAAATAATGTTAGAAAAGAGGGGGAAAAAATAACACTTGGTCACCTTTAGGCGGGCGACTTGCTGCCTGAGAGCATAGGCAGCCTCCAACGCCTTGGTTTGCCTTGGTGTCATGACAATTATGATAAGAAGGGAAGGAAGAGTAAAAAAAGAAGAGTAACACAAGCATACGCACGACAGCCACAAAATTTCAATGTCATTCCATTGTCCAATCTTTGGGAGTGTTTACAAGTATATTTGACTGCTAATGATCAAACTAGAATAGGAAATTGAATCAACTGTATCATTGTCAAAAACAAAAAACAAATTCAAATTTAATTGGACTCTTACCTTTTGGTGACACGATCAACATGATAAAAGGATAAAAGAAAATTACAAAAAATAACCCAAAGAAATAAATCCTTATATCCAACGATTTAACTGCATCAGTGATCTATTGATCTGGATTGGTCCCAGCTGATCCCAATCTGGGTCTCCCAATGCTGATTGGGATCACCCTATAGTTGGTATCATGGGTTTGACTATTGATAGAGGATATCATGGCCTTCTTGTGGGCTTGAAACATCTACCCCTTTGGAATATGTGAAGTATTTACTTCTTTTATCCTATAATTTTTTTATACAAGATGTCAAATTATAGGAACAAGCAAAGAGCTATGCAAACGGCTCCCTTTTTGTTTAATAAAAAAAGAATCTAGATCTTGAATAATGTTTCTTAATAGTCAATCTCTCTCTCTCTCTCTCTCTCTCATGTTGCTCCAGTTCTCTTATTTGAAGAATGGGTTGTTCCTCCATGTGCTATACATCTTTGTTTTCAATGAACAATCTGGGATCACAATCAGTAAGATTTTTGGGCTGACAAGAGGCCAGTTTGTCAGGAGGTATTGTAGCCACAAGTTTCTTTATCCATATTGTTCTCTTCCCATTCTGAACTGCATTCTTTCTGTTTACCATCATCAATAATGGCTGCTCTGGGAGTATGGGATTCTGATCCTTCACTGGGGTTCTCCATCAGCGTATTTGATAAGCTTTTGCAGAACTGGTGATTTTGGTCCGATTAACAGTTAGTACGTTTTTATGAATTGGATCCACACAAACAATCAGCTGTGGGAGGGGTTTGTTACCTCATTGTACACTCGGAGCTCCCCTGCAGATTTTGATATTTGTATCACACAATTTGTGGGTGTCACCTCGATCACCTAATTCAATAATACTGTTTATGAGACCGTACAGTGGGGAGACTACTGTTGCAGGAAGAATATAGAGATCTATTTACCTCAGCTGATAGGTTGAAATATGATCTAGAACACCTTGTCAAATTCTGTTTCTGATGAATTTTCACCTAAAATTTGAAGAACTTCTTAAATATGAAAGAATCCTGATTGAAAATGGTGAAAAGTGTGTAAATTACCTTTGAAATGTTCATCCTTTTAACTGAGAGGCTGACATCTTTTGCAGCAACTTCAATTTTCTCTATTGTCTCATTAATTGAATGCTTGGAACCAAGCCTTGTTCTTTGTTTGTCCTCATCCTTGAAGAGAATGTTCACACAAAATTAGGTTTGGAAGAATAGTTTGTGTGTGTGTGTGTGTGTGTATAGGGCTGTGTTAGATTTTGGCAGTTACCTGTTCTTCAAAGAGACCTGACAAATCAAGGTAACTGGACATTGCTATAAGCTGGAAAGCATTGATGAAACTTGAGGATTTGGGCATCCCTGTCTCGTCGTTTTTTCCCTGTGCATTGATTTTGAGTCTGAATCAGATAATGACTGTCAATCATGTTGGATCAAACTCAAGCGAGATTCCAGTGATCTTACCCCAATCCCATCAAATGCTGCAACATCATCCAAGCTAATTTCGCATTCAATTCCTCTAGAAGGCTCATAGCTAGTTCGGAACCACTTATCTTCTAGAATCTCTGCTACTGTCATCCGCTATAGTGAGAAATGAGGAAGTCACTTGCTTAGTTCATATCAACTGAACTTGTTTTTCTAGGAGGAATGGTTCATTGATTTACCCATTCAGGCATTGGGTTAAGTATCCTGAAAAGAAGTTTCCTTTGGCTTGCTGTAAACCACTCTGGACATGTGTACTCCGCTCTGGATATCTTTTCACCAATAAATATATCAGCAGTGGGGACATTTGCATACAAATGTAGAAATCTAATCTCTCTAGAAACCTACCTTCCTGTACAAGTTCATTAGGTTACGGTCATCAAAGGGTAGATGACAAGCAAGTAGTTCGAACAAGATTACTCCACATGACCAAATATCTGCAGTTGCTCCATCGTACATCTTGTTGACAATTACCTGTCAATAACAAAGAATACCAGTCTTGGGGTTGAAAAGTCCTTTTCTTTTTAATTGTATCAAGGACTTGAAATTCTTTTTATGTCTACAAATTCAACTTTTCCTCAAATAAGAGGCAGGAAAGTTTTATGATATTCAGAAGGCTGACATCTCTGCTTACCTCAGGAGCTACATAGCATGGAGAGCCACAAGTGGTGGATAGCAAGTCCCCAGGCTGTTCATGTGAATTAGCCAGTTCCTCTTTCAAGTTACGTCTAAGGACTCTGATTAGATGAAAGATCATAAGAAAATTACAGATTTGTTCTTACCTTCCGCAAGGCACTGAGTCCAAAGTCTGATACTTTCAAATTTCCTTTTCCATCCAGTAGCAGGTTTTCAGGCTGTTTTGATCATGCAATGATATCCAGGTTAGGTTCATTTATCTTCTTGGTTTTCAGCCTTTGAAGAGAATCACTGAAATATAAAGAGGTGATTCTATAATGGAGTTGAGAGTCAGACTTTCAGATCTCTGTGATAAACACCCCTACTATGACAGTAGTCCACTGCATCAATCAACTGCTGGAAGTATTTCCTAGCTTCCCGTTCGTCAAATTTTTTGATATATGACTGGCAGAGAAGTGAAGGCAAACAGTTTCATAACATGCAATTTAGAACACACACATTCTTAGCTTTCAGAGATGGGAAGAGAAGAAACCTACCAACTTGTCCGAGAGGTTGCCTCCCGGAACATATTCCATTATTATGTAGATTTTGGTCTTGGTGGCAGTAACCTGTAAATGAAAATTCAACAGAGATTATGAATCCCGGAAGCATGAAAGCAATTCCCCAAAGAAATTGTGCTCCTCCCTGTGACCTGTAGTCCCCACTTGCTTGTCCTTATATTTGGAATTTGTCTGTACTGCTGTAGTGATTTGCATTACAATGATTGTTTTTTTGTGGGGGTTGGGGGTGAGCACTGTGATGACCACATATACTCTTTGTCTATTTAACCAAAACCTCTGAACAAACCTCGTAAATTTGGACAATGTTGGGGTGATGCAGTAGCTTCATTGTACTTATCTCTCTCTTTACCTGAAACACAAGGTAGATTGAAAACATAGAAAACTGAATGTGTACCAAAGAGGATGCCAGATCCTAGGTGTTAGCTAGAAAGCCAATAAATGAAACAAGATGGAGCAGTGACTTGGTAATTTACCTGATCCATTAGCTTGTTTTTGATGACCATCTCCTTATCTATGATCTTGACTGCAACATGCTGCCGTGTAACCGTGTCGAAAGCTAGTTTAACCTTGGCAAAGGTGCCTTCACCAATGGTTCTACCAAGCTGGTATTTCCCAATAGTAGCTGCAACACCCATCAACACACTTCCTTGATCAGGAATTTTTTCTTCTCCCTCACCCACCAGCACCTCTAATTCTTCCTTTGCCTGTTCTTCCTACTATTTTCTGCTTAATCCTGCTGCAAAAGAACTGAAACAGAACTGGTTTCTAAGTTCCTCCTTTTCTAAACAGATCTTGATCTGCTTCCAGGCTCCTTGCGTTTTATCTTGTGTTGATAGTTTATAAAATTGCTGGGACCCAACTGGCAATTATATGGTTCTTGTGTTTGAAAATTTTGAATAGCCAAAAAGCTCTGATTTTTTGACTCATATATATATATATATATATATATTTATATACACCAATTTTGAGGTTTGAACTGATAAAGGTTGAGTTGAATTGAGTCGGCTAGCTTGATTATTTTGCATGAGAAGAATTATGACAGTTAGCTGAGAAAGAAGGAACGTGTGATTTGAATGGAAGGTCCGCCATCCCCCACAAGAGCTAATACATCATTTTGGGAATTGTACGCGATAGGAAACAAGTGGATTATAAAATTATTGTTACCTACCAGTAATGATAAAATAAATAAATAAATAAACAAATCTGTTATTAGTATATTATCATCTTTATTTTGTTACGTCTGACATTAATCTCTATTTAACCTCTCTCTTATTTTAGCTATCTTATGGATGGGTTTTTCCTTTTTTTTTTTGTGCTCAGGTTGTTGTAGAGATCTTCATTTATATATATATATATATATATATATTTTCGCCATTGCTTTCCTCACATTCTTATTAGCTTAATTTCTGAAAAATTTATACCATTTTAGATCCTCTACACTCTTAGTCCTTTGCCATATCTTAGAGTTAGCTTTTCTCAGCCTTATTGATTGCTTGAACCTCCTCATTCCTGTCTTAAACCATATTCTCCATATACACCATCACAAGATCCATCCTATCATTCTTTAAAGCTTAACCTATTAATATGGCCACTCCACTTTTGTTACTTTTATCTCCTGTATACCAAAGCTTAAAGTTATCTAAGTCCTTAACTTCTTATCTTTTCATCTAGTCTCTTGGAAACAAGCTATGTCAATCCTTTGTCCCTTATCACATCTATCAATTTTAGACTCTTAGCCGTTAAAGATTCTATGTTCTAAAATGTTAATCTGATCTTACGCTTGTAGACTTACTTCTTTATTCACTCTCTTTCATGGTGTAAAAACCCTTACCTATTTGTCATCACATCCGGGTGCTAATCTATTTATCATCACATCCACATGCTAATGTGATGCATTGCTTACGAGAAATGCCCTAATATAAGATAAGAAATACAAGATTCTAGAGTCCATATAAAAGGTTTAGCTAAAATTTTATGGTGCGCACTGCCTACCTGAAACCAACCATAATCACTTCCAAACCCCCCCCCCCCCTTTCTGGCCTTTTTTTTCTTTGGCTATGATTCTTGCTTTCCACCCAACGGAGGATTCTTGGTTTACCAAGTACAGGTGTGGTGGGGGTTATTACTGCCGTCACATGATTACTTACCCTTGAAGCTTTCTACAGTCACTGGCCTGAATTGGGTTTACATTGAATCACTTTGCTTTCATTGTTTGTCTCGTTCCCAAGAATTTTGGGTCTTGGAAGCCGCGTTTTGTCGGATCAACCAACCGTCAACCAGAGGCCTATTAGTTGGAACTTAGAAAGGAAAACAGACACAGAGAATAGGTCCCGCGTGATCCGAAATATTGAGGTGGTGGTCCGCCGTAGGTTAGGATGGAGGTTACATATTGCTTGGGAATTAGGAGGGTTGAACATTTAAGGCCCTGTATGGATGGATGGACGGATGGATCCTTAAAAGTCCAAACTACTGTTAAAAGAGTAATGGAAAAGTAGATTCAGGCTGTGAAAAAGTGTTTATTATTGGTTCCATTTTTCCATATGTGTGGGCGTAAAGAACGATATCGGATGACATTTTATAACACATTAAATTGATATGATTCTAATGACATGATCTTTACCAAAAAAAGAAAAAAACATGATCAGTTGGAATTCTGTGACTCCACCAATCAATATATGATGGAGTTTGAACTTTAAAATAAATATGGGAGATGATAACGGTTAGTGGAAATCTAAAATTTTTTTTTTTTGGTAGAAGTGGAAATCTAATTTGACAGCTCAAATATTTGTAATCCCATGTGAGAGAAATCCTAGATGGCCCCCACTGATTCAGCAACCTAACCACTGAATCAGCAGAGCCCTCTAATGTATGAATGTGAACTCCACGGCGGACCCCACTGATTTAGTCGCTTGGGAAGCCTACCATTCCTCCTCATCTGAACGATTGTTGCCAGTTTTTTTTTTCCTGGTAGGAACCGATTATTGGTAGCAACTCTTGAACTACTTGAATTATAGGAGCAGGAAGAGCAAATAAAACCTGAAAGATTATGTGGGATCCTTTTTTCTTGGGCCTACATGAATGGTGTAGTTACTACCCCTCTGTTTTTGGCATGGACCTGGTGAAATTGAATTCTCCATAAAGATGTGGAGTACCAACAGCTAGACAGGAAAAAATTGAGATTTTATAAAACCCTCCGACTCTTCGAGGATTGATCTTGAATCCTTCTTGATTTTTGGCTCTTTGACACAACTTGTGTTCTTCACATATTGATCATCAGTGTCTGTCTCCCTCCCATCACTGAATATGGCTCCGAAAAAGCATCTGTTTGCTTCTTCATCGACTGGAGAAGAAGTTGCAGAAGTAAAACAACGGAGAGAAGAAAAAAAAGAGAAAACTACTACCAAAGACAAGAAAGAAGAATTGGATTCTGAGGAAAAAGAAGGGGAAATTGGAGAAGGAGATACTGAGGAAGAAGAAGGGGATTCTGAGGAAGAGGAGGATTCTGAAGAAGCAAACCAAGAGTCTTGACGAACCCAACCAAGAGTCTTTGCACTTCTTGGGGGCCACATTGATAGGCAAATCAGTGCTCAACACTCAATGAAAACTCACAAAGGTTTGAACACTTATCATTTTTATATGTGAAAATACAAAAGAGAATTTTTTTAGTAATTGGAGCAAAAAGAGGCTATGTATAGCTTGAGACAAAAGGCAAATCACTTTTGAATACCATTTTCTGAGCAAAACTTGGACGTACCTCTAGCAAAATCACCTAATTATCATCACCCCATACTCTCTGAAAGAGAGACTTCTCCACTTTAACAGGTAAATCCCTCTTCCTCTTCTTGGCATCATTTTCTTCATCCATCTCACGTGCACGTTTGGTTGTCGTTGACGCTCTTGCATGCTTCTTAGAATTGGGGGTTGTATCTGCTGGCTTGGGATGGATGGGTTTTTTGTGCGAAACTTTCTCATGTGCATCATCCGAATCTGCTTCTTCTTTCTTGTCTTTGGTAGGGTATCATCCTCTTCCTCGTCTTCTTCTGAATCTATTTCTTCTTTCTTGTCATTGACACTTAATTTCTTCGTCACTACCTTTTTTTGTGGTTGAGTATTGTTCTGCTTCTTCATCGTCCTCCTCTTCTTCTTCTTCTTCCTTAAAATCCCCTTCTTCTTCCTCAAAATCTCCTTTAGAATCCCCTTCTTCTTTCTTGTCTTTGGCGGGGGTATCATCCTCTTTCTCCTTCTCTTCCTCCTCTTCCTTGTCTTCTCCTGAATCTGTTTCTTCTTTCTTGTCTTTGGCACTGACCTTCTTCTTCACTACCTTTGTTGTTGTTGACTATTTTGCTTCTTCATCATCCTCCTCTTCCTCAGAATCCCCTTCTTTTTCCTCAAAATCTCCTTCCTCAATTTCCCCTTCTTTTTCCTCAGAATCCAATTCTTCTTTCTTGTCTTTGGCAGTAGTTTTCTCTTTTTTTTCTTCTCTCTGCTGTTTTACTTCTGCAACTTCTTCTCCAGTCGATGAAGAAGCAAACAGATGCTTTTTTGGAGCCATATTCAGTGATGGGAGGGAGACAGACACTGATGATCAATATGTGAAGACACAAGTTGTGCAAAAAAGCTGAAAATCAAGAAGGATTCAAAATCAATCCTCGGAGAGTCGGAGGGTTCTTCATAAATTGAGTACCCACTTTATTCTTTAACTTTTGAAGAATCTTGTTGTGAATACTTTTAGTGACATTTGTTGGTGGAGCATCAATAGGTTTAGGAGTTGTTTCATCTACTATTGCACTAGGAGATGACTCATATGATTGGTAGTACTTTAATAACTGGTCCATGACATCCTTAATAGTTCCCATCTTCATTTGAACTTCAGATTGAGGATATATTTCTAAACAGCATGCCTCCACGTATGTTAACTTCAAACGATGATCAAGAGCAGAAGCAATAACCAAAAAGATGTTAGCATTGTCTGTTCTACCCCAATACTTTTTAAATTTTTCCATCATAGCACATGCCATATCACGACTCATGGGATCTTCATTTTTTAACCAATCTATCAACAATAATTCAATTGCATAAACTTCCTGAAAATAACAACATGATGTGACATAAAGACACCCACACAATCTTGTGGTGGCATTGTAGAAAACCTCCAAAAACTTGCGTAGCATTTTTGCTTTCTTCCAATCTTGTTCACTTGGAACCATATCCTTACAATCTACTGTAAAGCTCAAGTCTCTATCTTCTAAGCATTCAAAAGCTTTTCGAAACTCTAAAGCAGATTGTAACATGAGATATGTAGAGTTCCAACGAGTAGGAACATCTAGAGTTTTTTTTTTTTTTTTTTTTTTTTTTTTTTTTTTTTTTTTTTTTTTTAAATTGAATTTTCTCTTGCTCATAGCACAACTTAAATTGTTGCATTCTTGCAGGTGAACTCCTTACATATTTCACTATAGAGCGCACATTAAATATGAAATCCTTATAACTTTCGAGACCTTTCTTAACAATCAAATTCAGAATTTGTGCACAACATCTCACATGAAAGTAATTAGGATTTAGCAACATATCATTTTTCTTGGCAAATCTTTTCTTTAAATTCCGAATTGTCACATTATTATTAGATGCATTATCTATAATAATAGTAGATAATCTCTCTATACCCTAATCTAGCAGACATAACTCAAGAACATTACTTATAACTTCAGCAGTGTGTGGTGATGGGACAACACAAAAGCTAATAATTTTCTTTTGCAATTTCCAGTGTTGGTTAACGTAATGGGCTGTTAGGCACATATAACCAAGGTTTTGGATTCAAATCCACATATCTGTAGTAAGGCAAACCCGTTGATTACTTTTCTTGAATATCTCTTTTAACTTCTTATTCTCTTCCACATAGATTGCAAAACAATCATTTCCCACAGTGGTACGTGAAAAAACATTGAACCTATGATTGCACTTTTGAATTTATAGGAATAAAAAATGCAAGGCAGAGATTTACACATTGGAATTATAAAATTCTCAGTAATACCAGTTCATGGAAGTTGTAAATTAGATTATTAATTTTTTTTTTAGGGGGGTGGTGGTGCAGGTTTGTGAAGGACTATTTGGAGTGGACCGGTGGTGTTAAATTTATTTTTATCAAATAATATCAAACCTGAATGTTAGATTGTTTTTAATTTCTGATTATTTTTTTTTATTTCTTCAGTGATATAATGGGTGAAGAAAAAAATTGACCCAATTCCATGGCAATTAGATAGTCACGACTACTGGATCAGACTTCCAAGGCTCCCTACCCTGTTATGGGACATTCCAGTAGTACAGCCTTGGTATGGATTCTGCTCCTCATAAATCTTTTTTGAGTTTCTTTATCTTTATGTTAATGGATATGATACATTGGCAGAAAGATCGATTTTATTTACCCCTATCAATATTTTGAATGCATTTATGGATGGTCTTAAAGTTGCTTTTAATGTAATATACCATGTTTGAATCGAAATCTATGCATTGATATATATATTTTTTTTCATAGTTTTTTTGTTCTTTGACTTCTTTTCGTTTCTATGGTTCCAATTTTCTCAGTTTACCTGTATATATAGAATAAAATTTTTTAAAAATATTGGAATTGTTGGAAGTCCTTATCGTTGATTGAGAGTCCGAGAAGCCGAGAGTTTCAATTACAATAGAGCTTTTTCTTTACATCTGATGCAATGTAAGTGATATCATGTGGTTTACCAAAGTGTTTCCAAGGATTTACTCTTTTGTGAGTATCTACATCTGAAATTGGTAAAAAACATGAATAATTTCTTTCAAATCCCTTTGTCATTGTTGCGAATAAATAGAGATTTTCTAATTCCCCTTCTCTCTCTCTCACAGTTCTCTTCTTAGTTCACTTCACTCCCCCACTCCCTCGACTTGTCTCCGACCAAATCCAATCTTGAATATGTGAGAGCAACAATGTTGGCAGAACTCTAGCACTAAGTGGCAGCGACCGAACCCACTCTTGAAACGATGATCGGAAGTCGGACTTCTCTGCAACTTTGTCGACACTATGAAATATGCCAAAAATATGAAATATTTCTCTCAAATTCCTTGTCATTATCAATATTTAAGTTGAAGATACTATGGAATTTCTCAATTCGTAGGATAGACTATTACTTTTTTTTTTTTTCCTATGAATCTTTATTTTTTTCAGCATTGAGGGCCTCATGACCTTATCAACTATAAAGGCATTGAAGGTTACTTTATTTGTTTCAAATGATTTTTTATGAATATTTATTTAGCCGATTCAACCATATTTTGCCATCTCATCTGACTACTTATTTTGAGATTTGTGTTCATTGCAGCAGCTCCTTTGAATGCTTTAATTAGCTATCCCTTATTTCAATGGCAATTTAAGGAGAAGAAGGTACGGAGATGTTGCTCAAGGTTTTCCTACAAAAGAGCCTAATGACCCCTTTGTGTTTTGAATTATTGTAGTAATTTTTCTTGTGATTTCAGTTTTATATATTATTCTATATACTTTATACTAAATAAAAAAAATTAAAGAATGAATGGTTTTGGTTTTAATTTGTAATATTGGAGAATCACGAATCAAATCATTTTCCTGATACCATTTGGTTTTCATCTCGAAGCATTATTGTGCCATTCATAATGCCCTATAGACCTTTCAAGATACCATTTTCCTTTGAACTTGTCTAACATTGAAAATAAACTTCAGTTCCAAGAACATTGTGTCAAACAAACAACATATACTAAAGTAGAATGCACTCCAAAGTCACGATAACATTTTTGATATCAATGTATATACATTCACATATTTGACTTATTTGTGATCTAAGAAAGTAATTTTTCTTTTACCAAAAAAAAAAAAAAAAAGAAAAAAAAAAGAGAAAAAATGCATTATTGATGGATGAATTGAGGATAACATTTATTATATTATTTATTTTGAACTAGACACCTCTCTCTCTCTCTCTCTCTCTCTCTCTCTCTCAAACTCTATCTCTCTTTCAAATCTTCTCACCCTCAACATATGGTCACACGTGCATTTGCACGTGTAATTTTTACTAGTATATATATATATATATATATATATTTTTTTTTTCTGACAGACCAGGGCTAAAAATATGTAAACTAATTATTTGATTTTAGCAGCAGTCTGCAAAGGAAAGATAGGGAAAAGGATGTTGTCCAAAGAGAGAAGAAAGAGTGACATGCATAGGGATGAAGGGGAGAGAGAGGTGAGAGATACCTCAAATATCATGATAGATTCAATTATATATAATAAGAATAATTCATGTATAGATTGAAACCCAAGGCCAAGTTCTTCATAATTACATAATTGTTGCTGGCTCTAATTACAATGAAACTATAAAATTTGGCAATTCTGGTACTACTAATAACTAACCAAAAGAGTGCACATATATGTACACAAAGTGGAACAAGTGGCAGAATTTACCTAATTTTGGAGGATCTTAGCTTTTGCTGTCCCCTGCAATACAGATAGAAAAGTATTTAATTGGGAATCTCATCGAAGACCTTGGATCTGTTCAGGCATCTATTGTCTCTACTGACTAGGCTTGTGCATTTAAATTGAAGTTGTTATAATGCACTGACAAATGGGAGGCAACTTAGGATGTTATTTCTCTGCCTATTCTCCATTCCTGGAAGTAGATATTCTTGCAGCCTTGCTATGATTGAAATAGTAAGCACGACAAAAAAACAGTGTTATTATTGTGATTATGTATTGTAATTTACCTCGAATGGCCTTCTTCAACTAATTGCAACACAAAACAGTAGAAGTAGACATCTAATAAATGAGAGAGAGAGAGAGAGAGAGAGAGAGAGAGAGAGAGAGAGAGAGAGAGAGAATGAGTTACTGGTGAATGTCATTCCTCATAAGCGGTAGAGAAGTAGAGAGCCAGAGAATTTCTGCGGCAAAGACGTAGAGAACTTCTATGATTCCTCAGAGTCGCAGAGATTAGAGGGCAAGATTTTTTTTTTCTTGGTAAAAAAAACAAAAAAGGTTTTTTTTTTTGGTAAAAAAAGCAAGAGAGATCGGTGAGAAGATGTATTAAGAGTTTTGAGGTATCAATGAATCAATGTCAAATAATATATAAAATTAGGTTAAATTCAGGGTTAATATCAGGGTCACAACCAGGGTTAACATTAGGGGCAAATATCAGGGTAGGGCTGGGCCAAAACCAGGGTCAAAAGTCAAGGTAAAAAAATCAGGACCTGGTTTAGGGCGGGTCAAAAACATCAACCCTTACCCACCCTAACCCTGACTCAGGGTCAGAAATTTCAGGGTTGGGCTGGCCCTCAGGGCCAAATTTTTTGGGTCGGTACTTGTTAGGGATCAGGGAGGGGCCAAGGGTGGGTTCGTGGGTTCGGGCCGTCAAGGCCAAACTTGCACCCCTAGTAAGACCTGTGCACCATGATTATAACTTCGCAGTGACAATCTTGATCAAATGTGTGCCGATCTAGGGTTTTGTTGTGCTTATGAGGTCTTTAGACAGGTTTCTTTTAGAACAAGTGCCTCGTTTGCCAGGGGGTTTGCTGTATACATCTCAAAGCAAGGGAAGTGAACATGACTAGGGCCTAACAACAATAGGCTTGTTCAATAAGAAGACAGGAAGCATCAAAGAGTTTGGATAGGATCTGTTGCAAACCTAAGAGAACAAATGATAGAGGAAATCGGAACTTGAGCCATTAGACAAATTTCATTAGCAAGTGGAACTTTGATGACCCACTTACCTGCCCTTTGTTGTGTAATATCTTCAGGCTTGGTCAAGTAGTCTTTGCCATTGATACCTCGAATATCTAACATGTTTCAGGTGGAAGATTACGAAACTCCGCTTAAACATGATCGCTGGATGAGAGTCATAGTTATTGTTCATAATACATTTCCATAACAAATTAGAGAAAGAAACCTACACTAATAGTTTAAATTGGCCATTTGAGATCATTGCCTAGTTCTTCCAGGTCTGAATAATTAGGTCATTTGATTGCTAGATAAATAGGGAAACATTTTAATAGATCACGTCTCAAATTCAATGGGGAGTTTTTTTTTTTTTCAAAGTCTTGTTAGTCCCTCTCCAATCGAATTTGATTTTTCTTAACAATATTTTAAAAAATTACTGTAACATGCAGCAATGTAGGATAAAAGATTGAAAATCAACATATCTAGATAATTAAATGAATTTCAAAAAAAAAAAAAAAAAAAAAAAAAAAGAAAAAAAAAGAGATAATTACATGATGACATATCTATAAAATCTAAGCACCAAAAGATATTTCCACATGGCAAAAAATAACCGTCGGGATGCCTTTTGAGATTTTTTCCACCCTTGAAAAAATAAAATGTTTTTTTGAATAATTTACAGCACCACCCCTTAGAGAATGCCACTATTATAAGAATATCCCTCTGTTTCACCAAATTAGACTCAGATCCCTACCGTCAGTCATTGTTAAGGAATATACCTTATATGATGATGCCAACTACTATATTTTATACCAAAATGTTCTTACTAAATATGAAGTACCTAAAATACCCATGTAATAAGTTACTATACATTTCTCTTACCTAATTTTTCTTTTGGATGAACATGTTATTCAGGTCTTATAGAGAAAGCGAACTCCATTTTCTCCACCAAACATCATCAAATCGAACCCAAAAGAGAAATGAAACACACTAGATTCAAACCAAACCTCAAGAGCGGGCAAGAAAGAGGAGAATTCCAGAACTACCCAACGGCAAAAGGAGATCGAAATTAAAGAGGAGAATAAGAGGAGAGTTCCAGAACTACGCAACGGCAAAAGGAAATCAAAATTAAAGAGGAGAATTCAGAATTTGGAAATATGCTCGAATCAAATAAAACACTTATTTAGTTACTGAGAACACTAATCTGGAATCTGGATACTGAATGGATCTTTTGGTTTTCTACGAGATGGGAAAAACAAAACAAAAAACCCTAGATGGGCATGTGTGCAAGCGCGTGGAGTACAAGGCTGGAGTTGCCTCTGGGAGCTTGTGGCCATGTGCCATGGAAGTCGGCTAATGGCCATATGAAAAGGCTGCCCAAGCCTTATGCGTAGGTAGGTATGTATAAGTAACCACAAGATGGGCTGGTGTGTTTATGCTTGGGCGCAATTGAATTGCCATTTGAACTTTTGATGTTGGCATTTTATCGAACAAATGGGCAGTTCTTGATAATAGATCAATATTTGATAATAAAACTCTGAAAATGCATGATCTCTCTCTGCTGGAATAGCATTCCAATATCCTACCAACTTTAGGAACCATGGTTTACAAGAAAATAGGTAATGGCAAAAACACTTTCCTCTTTGATGATCATTGGGTATTGGATTCACATAATTCTGTTTTAAATTTGTCATGTGATACTAACAACCCCCTCTTGGATGGGCAAAGGTAGTGATGTCATGTTAGGCACTCAGTGGAATATTGGTTTGCTAAATTCTTTGTCATCACTTTCTACAACTAACACTATTATCCAGATCCCCATATCCCTTGATTGTGATTGATGGCAATGCCTTTTATTTTTTTTTTTATTTTTTATTTTTTTTTTGAGGAGTGGTCTACTACTAAGCTGGCTGCCAAGTTTCTCAAAACTAATTCATTGACAAACTTCAATCGATACTCAAACATGTGCTATTGCTCCCTTCTTTGCTCATAATGGTGGTAGTATTTCTACAAACTTAGTATCCACCCAAAGTTAAATATCTTCATTTGGAGAGTTGCAAATAAGTGAATCCCCACTAAAGATAGACTGACCAAATGGATAGATATTGATCCACTTTTTGTGTGTGTTTGCCACAATCAACAGGAATCTATGTGGCATGTCTTTTTTGAGTGTGAATTTTTGAGAAGAATTTGGACTGTCAGCCCACTTGGTCTTAAACCTGAGCTTTTTTCTATAGTTTTTTTTTTAACAATTTTCTTATATATTATTTTAACTTGTTTGATATTTTGATGAGCACATTTATGTGTGAAATCTAAGTAGTAAAGCATGCATTTTTACATATTTAGAATGGAGATACCTTGGGTTTTACTCTCTTTTTACAGATTTTGTATTTTAAAGGCCTTAAATATTATCGGGCGTCATATCTCTCCAACAACGACTAGCTAGTGTAATTGGTGAGCTATAGTGTGCGAAATTCCCTTGCTCACTAGGAGGTCTCAAATTTGAATCTCACGGTTGTCTTTTTTTTTTTGGCAAGATTTGAAGAGAGGGAGAAAAAGAAGAGAAAAATAAATAAAAAAAGAAAGAAAAGAAAATAAGCAAAAAAATTATAGGAAATTTCTCCAAGTTTATTTCTCTCTTATCTCTCCTCCACCTTAACACTTTTGGTCTCAAAAGATTTCACCTACAAATTGTGGTTTTTCCCCTTTTAGGAAAGAGAAATTTGTTACCCTACCTCCCCATTCTCTATAAATACAACTCATGTAAGAGGATAGGAGACACTTCATTCTTCTTCTAGGTTTTTTTTTTTTTTTTTTTTTTTTTTTTTTTTTTTTTTTTTCTCTCTCTCATCTCTCTCTCTTCCTCTCTTCTCTCTCTCTCTCTCTCTTTAGTTTTAGTTTTTCTTTATTTTTTCTTTAATCACTTTTGTATTAGCTTTTTATTTTAATTAATGCAAGCACTCTTTTTTTTTATTCAGTCGTTTATGTTTATGATTTATGCAATTGATTATAATTTTTAAAGTTATAGTTCTAGGCTTAGATCTTGGTGACAAGATCACGAGCCGTGGAGCATCTTTTTTTTTTTTTTTTTTTTTTTTTTTTTTTTTCAAGATTTGTTTTCTTCAGGCCTAGAAATTTCAGATTTGGTTCATTCCAGATCTGTTTTTAGGGTTGATAGTATCTCAAATCACTCAAGCTTTCAAGTTCAAGTATTGATTCAGGTAGGTAGGCTTATTTAATAATCTTCTCTCCCCCATTCTCATTCCCTTTTCTGACTATCCTTTCTTTGTTAATTTAGGATTTTAATTTCAGTCATTACATTATTGCTTCTCCTTTCCCCTAAGGTTCATGGCTAGTGTATGTGTTGGCTTTGCCCATCCTAATATCATTTATTGTTTTTATTTTAATTGCCTCCCTTTCCCTAAAGCCAAGTAGAGTAACCCTTGTACGAGTGACTCTCTGGTTAAGTAGAGAAGCTCATATTATGATGCATCCCTCGGGCTAAGTAGAGAAACCTACTTGTGAGTCTCTCTCTAGCTTTATCCCCTTTATTTTATTTTATTTTTATTTCAGCATTTTTTTTCTTAATTGCTTTTTAATTGCGTAGGGTGTTTATTTTCATCTATTTATTTATTTAATTTTAATTGTGTGGCTTGCGTATTTAAATTATTAGATGACGAATGGTTAAGATGTTATTTTAGATACATATGTTTATGACGGTAGTTAGAATTAAATCACAACCATTATTAATCGGTTCACTTTCGTAATATTAAAAGAAGCAAAAAAATAAAGTGGCTGCTCTCCCTGTGTTCAACCCGTAGCTACACTGATTCGTACATTTGCGGTTACAGTTTAAATCCTACCAAGTTTTTGGCACCGTTGCCGGGGAGATAGTTCCATGTTATTTTTTACTTATTTTTAGTAAATCGGAGTGCTTTGCTTGCTTTGTTTGGTTTTTCCTTTTCTTTTATTGAACTCCTGAGAATAACAATTTACAATAATAGTTGTATCGGTGGAGGTCACCAAGCCTCACAGTATGATAAAGACAGGTTTTGCCTTGTAGCAGTACCTCAGGAATTGACCTGAGCAACCCTGGATCTCTACCGGTAAGCTCTCAAAAAGCCAAAAAAAAAAAAAAAAAAGTAAAAATTAATTAAAAAAAGGTTTTTCTTTCCATTCTTTTGTGCTTGTCTTACTCTAGTTGTAGGTAGTTTTCTATTGTATGAGTGTTAAGTGGGTGCGTAATACAAAGAATCGGTTGGAAATAAGAGATCCAACAAGTAGTGACCTTATACGTTTGCTCTCTTTAAAACCCTTTAATATAGGAGACCAACAGTAAAACCCTCCACCTAAATCTCTGAAAGATAGGTTCTACCCTGCTAGAGCAGCCCAACCTTCCTACATAGTTCTACCACAAGCCTAGGGCAATAATTTTGAGCTCAAATCTCAGTACATCACTATGTTACCCCACTTTCATGGGCTGACCTTTGAGGATGCATACCTATTTCTCAGGGAATTTGAAGAGGTATGTATTCTAATCAAAATCCAACAGCTTTCTGATGATGCTGTTAAGCTTACGTTTATCACGTTTGCATTGAAAGACCAAGCTAAGAAGTGGTTGTATGGGTTACCTACAAATTCCATAACCTCATGGGAACAGTTCACAGTTGTCTTCCTTAAGAAGTTTTTCCCAACTCACAAGATCAATAAGCTTAGAAGTGATATCCTTCAGTTTAGGCAAAAGCCTAGTGAGTCCTTTTCCAAACTTATGGAGAGATTCAAAGATCTACTCCAGGAATGCCCTCATCATGGCCTAGACTTATGGTATTTATGTCAAATAATTTATGAGAGTATTGATTACTCAACTAAACAAATGATAGAGTTTAAGTGCCCTGAGGGATTCACATCCTTTACAGATGAAGAAAAGGCATGGGAATTCTTACTTGACTTAGCTGACAAAACCCATGAGTGGGAATCAACCCAAGAGAGTGAAAAAACCATGGGAGGAAAATGATATTTTGTGGATGGGATAGTAGCCAAGGAGCCCATTTGGATAGCCTAATTAAGATGATTGAAGCTATTGTTCCTAGAGAGCCATCATCAGTCAATTTGATTAAGATTTGTACTTGGTGCCAGTCCCCTAAATATGTCATAGAAGAATGTCCCAACACCTCTGGGGGCACTTCTAATGATAATGTTAATGCCTTATACCAGAATAATCCACATAGTAACATCTACAACCCAGGATGGAGAAATCACCTAAATTTCTCCTAGAATCAGGGCAACTAAGTAGGGCCTTCCAATTTCTATAATCAATGTCAACTTGGACCTCAATGGCTCCCCTTTGCATAACAATTTTTTTTTCCAAAATACTTTTCCTAGGTCAAATGTAGGACCTCAGGCTAGTTTTCCTAGGGCCCCTCTCCTATCATCTTATCAGCAATCCGTTGGGTTTACCAACACTGGAGAGGTAAGTAGAATAAGTTACTTGAAAAAAAAATATGACCCTCCTCATGACAAGCCATTAAAATTTACAAGCGAATTCACCCAAGTTGTTTTAATTATGCGTGAAAGGGAGAAGGAAACTTTACCCAGTCAACCAGAGCCTAACACTAGGCATCATTAGCCTGTTAGCTCACAAACACTAACTAATGCTGTAATACCCTGCTTCTTAAACCCGGTCTAATTTTGCGGTTGAACCGATTTAACCGTGCAGGGACCGAGCCAGAGGGAATTAGAGCGGGATCCTTATGGGCTATGATGGCAAAGGTGACCTTAAACACCGACTGGCTCGACAAGTCCGAGCCAGTGCCAAAAGAGATGGGAGTGTCCAAGCCGTGTATATGCACCTACCATAAGGCCATGTACGAATAAAGCAGGTATTATAGTCGTATTTTAAGGTATATACATATGCTACATCGTATGCCAGGGGTGGGGTTCGTGCCGAGGCCCGAATCCCGTCAAAATCCCAAGTTTTGGCCCTCAGGTGGGCGGACAGGTGGGTGCACCCACCCACCTGAGTGACCCATCCATGTGCATTGTTCACTTAATGAGGAATTATATATATAGCTTTATGATTTTCTTTTCTTTCATTTATGACACCCGTACGTTGGTGAGAAGAGTAAAGAGGAGAGAGAAAAGAAAAGGAAGAAGAAAGGAAGAGAAGGAAGAGGAAGAAAAGAGGGATTTCAGCGGCGCCGAAGCTCGATCTTCCCATTCCGATGCCGGGAGAGTAATCTTCAACTCTAGATCTATAGTTAGAGGTAAGCAAAGTTGGGTTTTTGAACATTCACTATACCCAAGCTTAAACCCTTGATTCGAGTAGAGTTTCTTGAGATCTTGTAAATCCCCTTTAAAATGATGAATTTAAGGTTTAATGGATGATTTATGTGTTGATCTTGAAGGGTTGAAGATGTATTGACAAGGTGGAAGAAGCATTGTGGGTTTGAAGTGATTTGGAGGGTTTGAAGTGATTTGGAGGGTTTGAGGTTGTTCTTGAGCAAAGAAGGTAAGATGGTTTTCCATCCCTTGAATCTAACCTAGATCTAGGTTAGAACCATCCTATAGGACCTTGAAGGTGTGAAGAATAGGTTGGGAAAAGCCCCATTTGAATCCCCAAAAAATGGAGGAAGTTGGGAAGAAACAGGGTTTTTCCTGCCAAGACCGGTGGGTGCAACCGGTGGGCCCCTACCCGCCTGTGGGCACCCACTTGAGAGGGCAGGGGGGCCTTCGGGCACAACCGGTGGGCCCAACCGATGGGCCATCCTACCCGCCGATCCTAGCAAGGGCCCCTGGCCCAACCGGCGGGTGGAACTGGTGGGCCCTACTGGCGGGCCCCTACCCACCGGTCCAAACTGGTGGGTAGGACCGGTGGGTCAGACAGCCCACCTTTCTGACCCACCCGTGTGGCCCCGAAGGTAATTCTTGCGTCCGATTGGACCCAAATCGGACGTGTGACCTTCTTTTGACGTTCTAAACATGATTTTGTCATCGGATCTCGTTAATTTTGATCCTAAAATGGTGAAGTACTAACCCCGCTCAATTATGTTAGGTTCACCAAATCATACCCGATTCGCAGCAGATCTCATCCGTACCGAACGGGAATCCTTGTACACTACAGGTAAGTGGGGAGAGGACGTTTGGCCTTGTTTCAAGGCATTGTTTGGCATTCATTTAATTATATCTAGTCTAGTCATGCCATCATGAATATGCTATGTAGATTAGTCATTCCTCATAGTGTGATGCATATGTGCTATGTTTACTTTCTAAATGCCAATTGAATGAGATGTTTATATGTTGAATGTGGACATCATAGTGCATGATGCATTGATAGACTAGATTCCGTAGTCGGCTTGGAAACGAGTGCATTGGTGGCCTGTGGAATGGGACACGGAGGCACTATACAATCGTACTATTGTCATATAGGAGTATGCGGTATTAGGATTTTCATCATCCCGTGCTACGACCCTTCCCAACAAGGGTTAAGGTGTTGGGTTATCATTTGGGGGTAAGCAGTGGTCGCGGTCGTCGGGTCACTGTGGCGGTTAGACATAACGCCCGACGGGTCATGTAGGATAGTCGACAACCCCGGTGGTACATTCAAGAGGGCCAATCGTACTGCTTTTAAATTACTGGAGTTAGCACCTTTATTTTCAGTCATTTACATTTCTGTTGAGAGCCGGTGGAAGGCATTGTCTTTACTTTTTCGAGTACTCACGGTGGGCCTTCTCCGACAGCCCTATGGGCGTATCGCGAGAGGGAGTTCGCTGCTCGTACCTAGAGTATACATGCACTGTGGCTGTAGTAGCACTAAAACCAAAGACTTAGTAATGTTGCTTAGGTGGATGTGATTTAAAATGTATAGCATGACATGTAGTGCATATGATGTGTTTTGCTATGTGGACTGCTGTGTGGTCCATCTTACCACTTACTGAGCTAGTGAGCTCATCCCACGTATGCACCCCTTTTTAGATGATTTTACAGGTCATACATCTGAGGAGCATGGGGTGGGTCCCACAGTCGAGTTTTCTAAAGAGGACTGGTGGACCCCTGAGGAGTTAAAGCATGGCACTGACTGCTCGTGTGAGAGTTGTGCTGCGGGACAGCAGTTCTGAGGCCGTGCTGATCTCCACTTTTGAGGTCGAGCTCATGTGATGCCGAGCTGATCTCTAGCCTTTGTTATCAAGCCGATCTGTGTACTTTGATTATTTTGATGATTTCCTGTATATACTTGATATATGAATTGTACTTTTATTGGGTAATTATCATGCCTTCGGGCCCACATGTATATAATTATTGTATCACAATTCGGGTATCAAGTATATGGGACTATTCACAGGTAAAACTTAGTCTTCCGTTGATTTGATGAGCTTATATTAGTTGTGTGTATGCTGTGGTGGAATACAGTATCTGATGATTCTGGCAGGTTTGGGTTAACCGGTGTTAACCCGGTCACTGGCCCGGTTCTGTGAGAACGGGGTGTGACAAATGCACTACTAAATTTAGTACAAGGTTATACCCAACAAGGGCTCTCCAACCAATGTAATGTTGTTTATGCCCTTAGGAGTGGTAGAGAGTACCAACAGAGTCTTCCTAACTCTTCCCTATCCTTATTCCTGTTAACTCTCCTTCAGTTAAGGACATAAGTGTGCCTCTTATTCCAGGTTCGTCTGATGAACCTAAAGATTCTTTTGATACTAAAGATGATTTGGTTGAGGAAACAAAAAATGATTCTTCTGAAAAAGGGCAAATCCCTAATAGTCCTTATGTTCCTCCTGTACTATTTCCTAATCTCTTAGTAAATACAAAGAAGACTGCTTCCATGGATAAAATTTTAGAAGTCTTCAAAAAGGTAGAAGTGAACATCCCTCTTTTGAATGCTATATCCCAGATCCCCGACTATGCAAGGGTACTGAAAGATTTATGTACTCACAAATATATCACTAGTGTGCCCGAAAAGGCGTTCTTGACAGGTAACATTAGTTCCATAATTACTCAGCCTATATTAGCCAAGTATAAGGATCGAGGGAGCCCTACCATAGCTTATGTCATAGGCAACGCCTACATTGAGTATGCCTTACTTGACCTTGGTGCAAGTGCGAATCTTTTACCTTACCATGTGTACAAGCAACTACGATTGGGAGAATTGAAAGCCACTGAAACTACTCTTTAGTTGGCAGATAGGTCTGTTAAGATTCTTAAAGGGATGGTTGAGGATGTCTTGCTAAAGGTGGAGGAATTTATTTTTTCTGTTGATTTCATTGTGTTAGATACCAAGCCCTTCTCAACCAAAGATGAGATCCTAATAATTCTAGGAAGACCATTCTTGGCTACCAGTAATGCATTAATCAATTTATGGAATGGTTTTCTAAGGTTATCTTTTGACAACTAAACTGTTGAGTTTAACATGTTTAGGATAGGCAAGCAACCACATATGGAAGAAGAGATCAATATGCTTGAGGATTTTTTGAATTTTTCTGATGATTTAGTTACCAACTTTGATATTAATTTTGATTCAAAATTTCAAGAGTGTATAGATGAGTTGGATGATGATAGTAAAACTTTATTTTTTAAAGTCCTAAGTCTTCACACACTTATGGAGCCCTTAGGACCCCTTTCCAATTTCATTCCTAAACCTTCCATAGTTGAGCCCCCTAAGCTAGATCTGAAGGAGTTACCATCTAATTTGAGGTATGCTTTCCTAGGGCCTGACCAGACTCTTCCTGTAATAATTTCTTTAAATTTGACTTCTAGCCAGGAAGATGAGTTACTTAAAGTGTTAAAAGATAATAAGGAAGCCCTAGGTTAGACCATGGCTGATATCAAACGTATAAGCCCTTCTATTGTGCGACATCATATACATCTTATGGAGGATTCCAAACCATACACGAAACCCCAAAGAAGAGCTAACCAGTGATGATGGAAGCCATTAAGAAAGAGATCCTAAAATGCTTGGATCATGAATAATTTATCATATTTCTGACAGCCAATGGGTAAGCCCAGTTCACGTAGTGCCTAAGAAGTATAGTGTGATTGTAGTTTCCAATGCCAATAATGAACTAATTCTAATCCGTGTCTAATCAGGGTGGAGAGTGTGCATAGACTACAAGAAACTTAATGTGGTAACCTGGAAGGACCACTTCCCATTGTCATTCATTGACCAGATGTTAGAGAGGTTAGCTGAACATGAATACTATTGTTTTTTTTATGGATATTCTGGCTATAACCAGATCCCAATTGCTTTAGAGGACCAATATAAGACTACTTTTACATGCCCATATGGAACATTTGCTTACAGGCATATGCCCTTTAGGCTTTGCAATGCCCCTGCTACATTCCAACGATGCATGATGAACATCTTTTCTGACATGGTCGAAAAATTCTTAGAAGTATTTATGGATGACTTTTCAATTCATGGGAATTCCTATTCTGAATATCTTCATCATCTTTCTCTAGTTTTGAAAATGTGCATATCTAAGAATTTGGTTTGAATTGGGAGAAATGTTATTTTATGGTTAAATTTGATATTGTTTTAGGCCATGTAATATCTAAGGAGGGAATTAAAGTAGATAGAGCCAAAGTGGATTTAATTGATAATTTACCACCTCCTCAATCTGTTAAAGATGTTCGGTCTTTTATAGGCCTTGCAGGCTTCTATAGAAGGTTTATAAAGAATTTTAGTCAGTTAGCCTGACCTCTCACTTCTTGCCAAAGATCAAACTTTTGAAGTTTTCTAAAGAGTGTCTAGAATCCTTCAAGCAACTTAAGAAGAAGTTGACAAATGCACCCATTGTTCAACCACCTGTTTGGACTGAATCTTTTGAATTGATATGTAATGCTTTGGATTTTTTCAAAGGAACGGTTTTAAGTCAAAGGATTAATAAGTTGTCCACTGTCATTTACTATCCAGTAGGACCTTAAATGATGCACAACTCGATTATACAAGCACTGAAAAAGAATTTTTAAACGTTGTGTTTGCATTAAAAAAGTTTCGATTTTACTTAGTTGGTTCACATGTGATGGTGTATACTGATCATTCTGCTCTTAGATACCTAGTTCAGAAGAAGGATACCAAAGCCCATCTCATTAGGTGGGTTTTACTTTTATAAGAGTTTGATTTAGAAATTAGGGTTAAGAAAGGAATTGAAAACCTAGTTGCAGACCATTTATCCTGGCTTCCCAATTCATTGACTGACAATTCTTCAGTCAACGAGAACTTTTCAGATGAACAGTTATTTGTAGTGTTCAGTGAACCATGGTTTGCTGACATTGTCAACTTCTTAGTTTCAGGTGTGACTCTGGATTATTGGTCCTCCCAAGATAAGTATAGGTTTCATTCCCAAGTTAAGTATTTTTTCTGGGATGATCCTTATTTATTTAAGATATATCCGGATCAGATTATCCGACGATGTGTTCCTGATTATAAATAACATTTCATTCTCTCTTTTTTCCAAGATCATGCATGTGGTGGACACTTTGGACCTAAGAAGATAGCCGCAAAGGTTCTCCAATGCAAATTTTATTGGCCCACTCTTTTTAGAGATGCTTTTGATTTTTACAAGGCTTGTCCCGCTTGTCAATCTTTTAGCTATATCAATAAGAGGAACATAATGCCTCTCAACCCTATTTTGGTAATTGAGATCTTTGATGTATGGGACATTAATTTCATGGGACCATTCCCTAATTCCTTTAGAAATTTGTATATACTTTTAGCCGTTGATTATGTTTCTAAATGGATAGAAGCCATACCTTATAAATCTAATGACCACAAAGTGGTGGTCTAATTTCTCAAGGAGAACATTTTTTCCCGCTTTGGTGCACCACGTGCAATAATTAGTGATAAGGGTGCTCATTTTTGTAATCGACCTTTTGAGGCCTTAATAAAAGAGTATGGGATCACCCATAAGTTATCTACCCCTTATCATCTCCAAACTAGTGGTCAAGTGGAGGTATCTAATAGGTAGGTCAAACAAATCTTGGAGAAAACTGTTAATCTAGGATTAGTCCCTTAGGCTTATTGATGCTTTGTGGGCCCATCGGACTGCATTCAAGACCAACCTTAATCATTCTCCTTACCGTTTGGTGTATGGAAAAGCCTGTCACTTACCAATTGAGTTGGAGCATAAGGCCTTTTGGGCCATCAAGAAGCTCAACTCTGATTTATTTGATGCGGGAATTCATCGTAGGCTCCAACTATCTGAGTTTGAAGAACTTAGGAATGATGCCTATGAAAGTTCTAGGATTACAAGAAAAAGACAAAAGCCTTCTATGATAAGCACATTCTACGTAAATCTTTTATAATTGGTGATAAGGTCTTATTGTATAACTCTCGATTGCATCTTATCCCTGGTAAGCTTAGTTCTCGATGGGATGTCCCGTTTATTATCTATAATGTATATCCCAATGGGGTTGTGGAGATTCTAAATCCAGGAATAAGGATAATTTGAGAGGTTAATGGTCAGCATTTAAATTCGTTCCTCAAGTTTCCTACTATTGGTAGTGAAGAGGTCATGGATCTCTATGAACCTCTGTACACAGATGACTGACTTTATCCAGGTATGACCCCCTTGCATTGTTTTTGCTTTTAATTCTTTCCATGCATTGAGGACATTGCATGACTTAAGTGTGGAGGAAGAAAACCAGTTTTTGCTTTTTCTACTTTGTTTTGTCTGTTTTTCTTTTTGATTTTGAGCTTCCTAAGGATGAAGTCTTACTTTGGCTTTTGGTTAATGATCACATCATTCGGTTGCTTGATGTATGAAAATAAAAGTTTTGATTAAGGTACCCATTTTGAACATATAAAAATCCTATTGAAAAGAAAGAAACAAGTCTGTGTCTTGAGATGAGACTTTCTTTTGAAAAATAAGAGAACCCTGTTTTATGGTGTTGGACCATATGTAAGTCTGTGGGTTCCTTGTGCTTTTGATTTGGAGTTGGGACCTTCTTTTTAATTTGGCATGAGTTGACAAATGCACAATTTTAAATGAAGTGTGAAATGTGGTATAAAGAAAAATAAGAGTTGATTCCCTTGAAACTAGACAGGGAATTGCACCTTAAGAAGTGTGGTGTCTTGATCAAAATTCCTATGGAGGAAACTTCTGAAAGAACTCTAGCATCACTGTCTTTATGGGCATATGTAAAAAAGCAAAGCTACATAGTAACTTGGGTGTCTGGTGTTTGCTCCATCATATCATTCAGGTCATAAGTAGTGGAGTAGAAGAGAGTTTATTAAGAGAAAGAAAGAAAAAAATATGCAAATGTCATTAATGCTAGGTAACAAGTTTAGTAAAAAACACTCAAATGCCTTAGTCATTGGGGTTCCCTATTTCTTCACAAGTGGTTTTGCCTTAAGATAAGGATGTTTTGGAAGAGACGAGGTGAATTCTAAATTATGAAATATGTTAGTGCTTGGAATTGATATAGGGTAATAAAAGTCAAGTGTAGGGGTCCTTTATAAGAGGAATTATCTTTGCTCTGGATTGATATGGCCCTTACCTTTAGCCAAAGTTGAAATTTGTTTATTCTGAATTTTAGGTGTATATTCACTGCAAACACCCATGAGACACAACTCGTCCATTAGGGGTGATCTAGGGATTTAAAGGCTTGTTGTACATGCTAAGTGCAGCCATGATTCTTATGAAAGTGAGTTAGGTTTTTTGTTATTTATATTATATTTTAGTTTTTTTTTTTTTTTTTTTTTTTTTTTTTTTGAGGACTAGCAAAGTTTAAATATGGGAGAATTCTGATGAGCACATTTATGTGTGAAATCTAAATAGTAAAACATGCATTTTTACATATTTAGAATGGAGCTACCTTGGGTTTTACTCTCTTTTTACAGGTTTTGTATTTTAAAGGCCTTAAACATTATCGGACATCATATCTCTCTAACAACAACTACAGAGTGTAGTTGGTGAGCTATGGTGTGTAAATTTCCTTGCTCACCAGGAGGTCTCAAGTTCAAATCTCATGATTGTCTTTTTTTTTTAGAGAATTTTATTGAAGATTTCCTACTTTTCACTCACTTAAAGCACTAAGGGCATGAAGGGGATCTTCAAAGCAAAGAAAATCGTGGGAGGGGTTTCTTGTGCAAGAAGAGAAAAAAAAAATCTTGTCCAAATCTTCTCTCTCCTCCATATCATCACCAGAAGATTATCCAAATCACACAAAGTAAGAAGGAAAATCATCCAAGGGAAAGAAAAAAAATCGGCCAACAAGGGTTGTGCGTAAGATTTGAATAGAGGGACAAAAAGAAGAAAAAAAATAAAAAATGAATGAAAATAAGCAAAAAAAATTATAAGAAATTTCTCCAAGTTTATTTATCTCTTCTCTCTCCTCCACCTTAACACTTTTGGTCTCAAAAGATCTCACCTACCAATTGTGATTTTTTCCCTTTTAGGAAAGATAAATTTGTTACCTTACCTCCCTATTCCTTATAAATAAAACTCATGTAAGAGGAGAGGAGACACTTCATTCTTTTTCTAGGTTTTTTTTTAGTTGCTCTCTCTCTCTCTCTCTCTCTCTTTAGTTTTAGTTATTCTTTATTTTTTCTTTAATCACTTTTGTAATATCTTTTTATTTTAATTAATGCAAGCACTCTTTTTTTTTTTCAGCCTTTTGTGTTTATGATTTATGCAATTGAGTTATAATTTTTAAAATTATAATTCTAGGCTTAGATCTAGGTGACAAGATCACGAGCTGTGGAGCATATTTTTTTTTTTTTCAAGTTCAATTTTTTTTTTCAAGATTTGTTTTCTCCAGGCCTAGAAATTTCAGATTTAATTCATTCCAGATCTGATTTTTAGGGTTGGCAGTATTTCAAATCATCCAAGCTTTTAAGTTCAAACATTAATTCAGGTAGGTAGGCTTCTTCAATTATCTTCTCTCCCTCCTCTCATTTCCTCTTCTGACTACCATTTCTTTATTAATTTAGAATTTTAATTTCAGTCATTACATTATTGTTTTCCTTTTCCCCTAAGGTTCATGGCTAGTGTAAGTGTTGGCTTTGCCTCTCCTAGCCATAGAACCATCATTTTATTATTTTTATTTTAATTGCCTCTCTTTCCCTAAAGCTAGGTAAAGTAACCCTTGTAAGAGTGACTCTTTAGTCAAGTAAGGAAGCTCATATTATGATGCATCCCTTGGGCTAAGTAGAAAAACCTACTTGTGAGCCTTTCTCTAACTTTATCCCCTTTCTTTTATTTTATTTTTATTTCAGTATTTTTTTTTCTTCATTGCTTTTTAATTACGTGGGGTGTTTATTTTTAGTTATTTATTTATTTAATTTTAATTGCATGACTTATGTATTTAAATTCTTAGATGACGACTGGTTAGAACATTATTTTAGATGCATATGTTTAGGACAGTAGTTAGAATCAGATCACAACCATTATTAATCGGTTCACTTTCGCATTATTAAAAGAAGCAAAAAAATAAAGTGGCTGCTCTCCCTGTGTTCGATCCGTAGCTACACTGATCCTTACGCTTACGGTTACATTTTAAATCCTACTATATTTATAAAAATAAACTCCAACATTTCTATTATTTGTTATTTGTCATTTGCTATTTCACTTGGAAATATAGGAATCAAGTGCTATTTGGATCACAAAACCAAAACCCTCTACTCATTATGAAATAGGTTGAATTTTGGATATCTAATGTGTCTTGCAAACCGACCCCTGTACCATGAAAACATATTCCCTCACCACCTACCCTATAAGTAATACCCCTCCACCACAAGGAACTTTAATTTTAATAGTGGCCAGTCTCACCAACAAGGAGGAAAAAAATTTTGGATAGGTATTCTCCTTTATTCTAAACAATTACTGTTTCCTATCTCAAGGGAATTATTTGTTGACAGGAAAAAGTGGTAAGACGGCTACAAGGGGACTTCTAGAAGGGATAAAAGCGGCAAGAAATAAAGGATGGAAGGTGAACTTGGTTTGGAGTGACGTGGAAGATCTTCTTCTTCTTCTTCTTCTTCTTCTTTTTTTTTTTTTTTTTTTTTTTTTTTTTTTTTTGGGCAATAATAATCACAAACAATTAACCTTTTTTGGCCTTGGATATCTATACCACTCCAATTAGGAATGGAGCATTTTTCAAATCACCCAAACTTTTGTATGAAGCCTAACAATTATCTTAGTAATAGGCTGAAGGAGATGACAAAAGACGTTATTTCTAGGAAATGTTTGGTTATCCCTTATGCTATTTTGATTTTGGTTTTAATTTAATTTTCTTTAAATAAAAAAAAAAGGGCAGCCAGGAGGTTCGAACTCAAGACCTCCTGATTATCATAGGCTTTTGGCGCACCACAACTCACCAACTATGTAAGGCAGTTGTTGTTACCTACTGTTAATGGTTAACATGTCATTTTGAATGACCATTCGGTATCGCGTGGAGTAAAAAGACCCATCACCCACCACTTGTGAGTTGACACATGTCATTATTTAGATTATGATATTTCAATTTTGTCCCCACAGAATGGGTGAAACTCCCCCATATTTAAGTCCAATTGAAGTGCAATTTTTTAGCTATGGACTCCATTTGAGCTTAAGAACGTGGTGAAAGAAGAGGAAAATTTTGGAGAGATGAAGCCCCTGACATTCAAGAAAAACCAAAAGTGAGTGGGTACGTCTATTGGGTGAGCATTGAATCATTTCATTTACAATTCTTGAGTGCATTGAAGCCTAATTGAATGTCAAGGATGGTTAGTTATATCTATTGAAGGTTAAATATTTGATGAGATTGAAGGTGTAAATGCATTAAATTTTTTTCAAATATTGATGGAGCAACAATGGCATTCACATAGCACTTCAATAGCACAGTCTACTGATGCTGCACAGAGCTGCTATCTATATTTTTTTTCATTTTTCAGCTGTACCCCTGATGTGACAATCACTATTTGTACTTCAATAGCACAGTCTACTGATGCTGCACAGAGCTGCTATCTATACTACTGACCATTTTTACTGTTGCACGGAATTTACTCATATAACCTGTATTGCTGCCCAGAGCTGTCTCATAACCTCACACGGTAATCACTGTCACATACATACACAGTCGTATGCACATCCACACTGCACTACCAAGTGGTCAGGTCTACCAGATGTACACACCCATTCTGCAATCAAGCACTCCAATCCACAATACTAATAGGAGTATACACATCCACAATACAAGAAATACGTGCTTCTACATGCACGGAATAATGCCCACTATTGGGCTCAGTATTTACTCAATACTAATTATGACTGCACCCACAACCAAAAGAATAGATTCCCAGTTTCCACCAATGACATACAATGGCTAGGTCTTCACCCTAGTTTTCTCATAATGATATGAGAGGCCATACCCACAGCAAATAGGTTTAGGTAGTTGTAACTACCAAGGAACACATAGCCTTTGTGTCCAGCACCCACTGAACATAAAAAATAATAATAATAATAATAAAGTTGGGCTTATAACAATGCCCTATAGTGAAACACTCATACATATAAATTTCTCCCAAAATAGACTACAACTATCACTTAGGCATTTTATCAAACATCTTGCCTACAATGATTTATAATAATGGAAATTTAGCAAAAGTGAGGTTACCTTGGCAAGGAGTAACCGTCGAAGATGCAATAATATCGATCTCCACTTGATGCGGATTATAATCACGTTGTCTCAGTGACGTCAATGCTTCAACCCCGGTTGGCACTTGGGTTTCTTGAAGCAACTCGCAAGAACCAAATTCTAGGTTCTTGTTCTTCTTCTTTCTTTTCTCCTTGTCTTTATTTTCATGGAGCAACAATGGCATTCACATTCACACACACACTCCTCTCTCTCGCTCTCTCTACTTCTCCTCTTCTAGTCTTCCTTAAGCTTTAATGAGGAAATAGTATTCTCAACAAGAACCATCAAACTCCATTAATTGGATTTGAGAAAATCTCTCTTGAGAGGCACTCAAGACACACACAAAGAGAGGGAAAAAATTCTTCTCTATTTCCCTCTTCTTCTCTTCTCTTCCCTTCCATTTTATTTTCTTTTTCTTTCTCTTGGCAACAACCAATAAAGCTTACTACCTTGGTTTCCAGCTGCTTCTTAAGCCTCTAATGGGGGCTATGGATGAAGTGTAAGAGGATGGAAGTCTTTCATTCAAACCCTTAGCCATTTATGAGCTTCAACTCATTTTTCCAACCACCTCAGTAACCCCTCTACCTGATTTCTTTCTTGTGATGTGTAGAGCTCAAAGAGATGAAGAATCTCCAACTTGAATCACCCAAATCCGAGTTAAAATGAGGGAGATATGGCCATTTGAAATTAGAGCAATGAGATAGCCTGAAATGGAATCTTCGTAGGGGTGGCATAGGCTACACCGGCGGCCCCGTGCAACAGGGGCGAAATCTGACCGTAGATCTCATATAAAAGATCTTATAATCTAATCCGTTCGATTAAACCAACGGACAATAGATCCAAACCATTAGATTTGAATCTCGATGATGTCATCATGACGTAGGCGCTGACATCGTCAGAAGTGTTGTCGACCACGGATTGGCTACATCAATGTATATTCTGGATCTATGTCGGCTTAACCCATAAAGGAGAATCATTTATAGACCATTAGATCTGGATCTATAAGATCTACTTGATCTAGATCTAAGAGATTGAAATCTAAGCTTCGGTGATGATGCACATGTGACATACACTAGTTAATGCAATATGGTGTAGCGTCAGACCATCATATCTAATACACTCCACCAATGAGAAGCCTCAGATAAGCATCTTCAATGCAAGCTCTTGTACAAACCATCAGATCGGAATTTGACCGATGTGGCTCAATTTGAGCCGTGTATTAAGGATCCCTCTGACTCTCTTATATACATATAAGCCCCTGCTTCTATAAACTTTAATGTCAAAAATCCCTTATCAACTCAGACCTTTAAAACCTTGAAATTACACAAAAGCCCCTGAAATTTCAAAATTAAAATCCAGAAAATCCAGCCAACACCGAGAGCATCTGTTGATTTTCTAGTTCGGATTTTCAAACCGGCTTCACGGAAACACTTATAATTTTTTCATACGATATCCGATCAAGACGAAACGAAGTGCGTTGGAACCATAACTGGATGCTCTACGACTTTCCAAAAGACTTAATCATCTGACTCAGCCATATAAAAAGACCAAAATGCCCCTAAACATTTCTACTGGCGTAACTTTCTTATATGGAATCGGAACGTGATGAAATTAGAACCGTTGGAAAGATTGGATTTTTGTCGTATTGTTATATGGAGAACACTTCCTTTAAAAAATTCATCTTCAATGCTGTAACTATCCTCGACTGTCACAAATGCCGTAACTTCTTCATACGGTATCAGAATGTGACGAAATCAAATGCACTGGACTAGGTAAATTACATTCTATCTTTTTTATGAAGAACCAATCTTCAAACATATCATTTTTAATACCGAAAATGCCCCAGAGCATAAATAGGCTAATTTTTTCAGTTTTGACCCAGAAACCCGCACCACCTATTAATGATATATTAAACCACTCCATGCATACCAAGCGGCTCTGTTATCTCATCGGTGACACTGGACACTGCCATGTCATCATTTTCATCCATGTCACCCAAACTGGCCACGTCATCACCGCCACGTGGCCAGGTTGCCAACAAGGACAACCATAAAACTACAATGCCAAATAGAGAGTGTGAAGTCTATTGAAGATGAAGAAAAAAAAAAGGGTTAGCTTAAGATCCTCTAAATTCAAAACTAGGAATGAGTCAGGCTAGGTCTTTGTGGTGAAGTCGGAAGTCAGTATTGGCACAAAAAACCCTAAGAAACTATCTCCGCCCCTGTGCATTATACACCTCTGCCTTTGTGTGTGATTCACCTCTGTCCTTGTGGCGTGTTATCTCTCCTCTATCTGAGCGAACCCATCATGACCCTCGGTTGCTCAATAGGCAGTGCTGGTGAACAAGCCAAAGATGCTGAAGATGCCGATGACGCCGACGATAACCCTCAGCCATGGCTGCATACCTGCCTAGCCCCTTGTTGCCCCACCCTCTACAGCAACCCCTTGTCGCTCTACACCAAACGATGTTTCTGCAACAACCGCCGCCATTTTGTTTTGAACAGATCCACAGGTCAGATCTGTTGCTTTCCTATGTTGCAGCCATGGCTATGCTTCAGGCTTTGAAGAACAGCCTCTGTATCATCGTCAGAGGTATCGTTGCTCACATCGCCGCCACCTACACCACCTATCCAGAGCTCAGACCCATCTCCATCCTTGGTCATGGATCTGAGTTCTTGGTTTCGCCCATCCCTTATCTTGAAAGGCCCCCCTGTTAATGACATGAACAACGGATTGGCTATATCCCACTCCTTGGTTTCGTGTTCTGAGCACTGAGACCTTGTGTAACTCATGTCTTCTATCTAATTGAAGTTGTGTTTACCAAAAAAAAAAGTCTATTGAAGATTAGAAATAATATTTGCCAAAGAAGGAGAGAATGATGAGAGTGATATGGAAGGTGCTTGTGTGGGTGATTGGAACATTGAGAAGGTGTTCAATGTGCATTAAAGAAGTTGTGTGGTATCCCAATGTTGGAGAAACCCCACTTCTTGGTGGAGAATTGGTTTGTTGATGGTACGTTAGCTCAAGTTGACTTGCTCACTTAAAAGTTTACTAATCCCCATGCTATTGCAAGTTATATAGAGTTGTATGTATAGCCATAGATTGTAATTGTGTTGGGGGTTTGAATTTAATAGTTTGAAATTTCTTGTAAAGGACTTGTGAGTGGATGCTTACAAGGTGTTTGATGTTCACCCCATACTACTTAAAGCTCCCACAGTTGTAGTTGTGTGCAGTGGGTAGTAGTTTCAATTTTGTATTATAAAACCAGATTAAGAGGAGTGTGTTAGGAAATATACGAAACCCCGTGTGGTGACCAGTAATGTCAGTCTAGTGAGCGCCTATGAGTATTAGCAGTATTGGGGAGTGAGTTGTGCCAACTGGGAGTGCCATTATTGTTGTGTTAGCCATGGGGAGTTTTAGGAGGTGTGTTGAAAAAATTTGGAAAAATTTTGAAGAACCTGATTCAACACCCCCCTTCTCAGTGTTAGCCTGGGATCATCATCAACAAATATATGTTGATAACATATGATACGAATTGAAGATAATGATGCACAAGTGGAAGATTATTGGAAATATGTCCTTCAAATCAATATGTGTATGGATTTAATAAATTAATTAGCACGATTAGATTATAGGTCTTGCAATCTTTAGGTTTTAACTTAAAACTATTCACAGGTTTTAACTTAAAACTGTTCACAAATAAGAATAAGACTAGGCACCCCTTTCATATGGTCATCGCATTGTGTGAACCTAGAATGGAAAAACAGAAATTCAAAATATTGGCACCGCTTTACATGGCTGCCTTTTTTTTACCTTTTCAAATGATATTTTAAAAAAAAGATATAACTTTTGAGGATTTATTGGAAAATTGTTTTTGAGTAGGTATCACTCCTCTATTCATAAGAGTAAGTCCCCTCATGTGTAAAATGATTTTGCCTTTTATCTCAAGCTATACGTAGCCTATTTTGCTCCAATTACTAAAAAAGTTCTCTTTTGTATTTTCACATAGAAAAAATGCGTGTGTTCAAGCTTTTTGTGAGCTTTCATTGAGTGTTGGGCACTAATTTGTCGACCAATATGGCCCTCAAGAAGTGCTAGGACTCTTGGGTGGGTTTGTCAAGGCTATTATATCTTGGGAGATCGGTTTGCAAGTTAACCCATTTTGCACCTATATGAAGAAAATAAAAATTTATGGAGAGTGAATTACTAGCACGCTTCAATCTTGTGTGTTATTTCTACTATTAATGATCATGATCATGATCATGATCCAATGACCGACTCTCACAAATGGCGTTTTTATGTCTTAAGATAGAGTTTGCTTTATTCATATAGTTGTGTTTATTTTCTACAAAAGGTCTAAGTTTTTGTGATCTAGATATTGGTCGTGGCCAACATTCAAAGGAACATTTTGCGATTGTGGTGGGAAGAGCCTACTAGGGAAAGGCTAAGATCTTGTGAAAGTCGTGTGATAGTGAGGCTAAAGGCAACTTGATATTCTTCTCTTGTTTGATTAATCTTTGAATTGATGGTTGTCCGATTCACAGAAATTTGAACTCTATCACTTGGTTCTTTTCCGTACAAATGAATTTAAAAAACTGTAGGTAAATCTTTCTTCAAGTCTCATAAGAAAAAAAGAACTGCTAATAATTTCCACTACATTTGTTAATTAACATTGCACAACACAAACAAGTGAGATAAATACTTAATTTTCACTGCTAATCGGCTCTCATTAATTCGTTCTGTCCTCTAGTCCATGTATCTTTACTGGTCTGGAGTCTTTGTCCTTCCTGCCTCTATCATCAAATCTTTTGAAGGTCTTCTCTACTCCTTCCTCTGGAAGGGCTCGGATTCCTTAGGACCCACAGCTGAGAGAAGGTTTGCCTTCCTAAATCCGAAGGTAGTCTTGGGATTAGAAGAATCAAAATTGCCAAATCGATTGGGATCCTTAAGCTCATCTGAAAGATTGCTTCCAACCATAAGAGCATTTGGGTGGATTGGATACACTCTGGGCTGCTCAAATCTAATTCCCTTTGAACGGCCCCTTCCATTTCTGATGCCTCCTAGATCTGGAGAAAGATCTTTAAGCACAGATACATTGCCCTCACTGCCATCTCCTTTTCTATCGACAATGGCCAATCCATCTCCCTCTGGAAAGCCCCTGGCACCCTTCGGGCATCCTCTCTCATCTCATCTCTCCCAGGGTTATTTACTCCTTTGGCCTTCCCTCTAATCCTCAGTCTCCTCCATAATCACTCCCATTGGTTGTCCCCTCTTCCCTCTCCCCCCCACCCTCTCCTTGACCTCTGGTCCTCCCTCCCTCCTCTCCCTCCCTGGGCATTGAGGTAGGGAGGATAAGTGCATCTGGCTTCCTTCCTCTAATGGAATTTTCTCCTTCGCCTCCGCTTGATCCTTTATCAGATCTCTTTCTCTGGTAGTTCCATGGCACAAGGTTGTTTGTTTCAAAAGTCATATTCCCCGCCAAAGCTTTACCCTTTAGAGATGCCTATCCAATTGTCTTCCCACCCAGGCCTTCCACATCCATCGTCACATCCTTGCTAACCCTTCTTGTTGCCTTTGCCCCCATGGCACCGAGGATATCTCCCGTATCTCTTCTTCTCTTGCCCCTTCTCCTCTTAAATCTGGAATTTGGTCCTCGCTAAGTGTTGACAAAGTCGAAGACCTATTCTCCCTTTTGACAAAGAATGGATCTGGATTGACATGACATTCTCTGGCTCTACTATTTGTGACGTTGTGGGGAAACTGGCTTTTTATGCTAACCATAAACCACTTTTGGATGGAACATAATATCTGTAGATGGGTTCCCAAATCCAGATCCCTTGATCAGATTTGGAAGGCTATCTACTTTGATGTTACTTCCAAAACCCGTCTGTCTCTCATCCCCCCCCCCCCCCAATTTTGTTGGCCGAGTTATCTTAGGATTTGTATTTTTCTATTCTTTTAGTGAGTCCTTTGCTCTTGTTTTTGTTTTTTCCTTAATTCGGCTAGTTGGCTTAATCTTCCCCTTCCCCCTTTCCCCTTTCCCCTTTCCCCTTTCCCCTTTCCCCTTATATATTCTTTTCCTCTTGATAATGAATTATTTATTCATCCAAAAGAAAAAAATATATATATATACATAATTTTATATACTTTTATGTTCATAGATGTGGAAATATAGTACACAATAAAATAGATAAATAGCTACTTCTATAAGTCAACTAAGGATTTTGGTGCTATTTTCATGTCTAACTTGTAAAATTTCATCATAAAATCTCGAACTATTAGTTGGAGGGACTTACAAACATAAGAGGCAATTGAAAGTTTTAGGATAGCCGACATGGGGATTATTCTTCCAACACTCCTCTCTCTCTCTCTCTCAAGTATAGAAAAGACAAGTCGATTAGCTTTGTGATTAGTTGTGTATATTGCTAGTATATTAGCTGTATATTTACCTACTTTGTATAGGCTTCTTACCTTGTGTAGTCCTTCAATGTATGGGTAACATAATTTTTTCTTTATTGTCCTCTTTATTGAATATAATATGTAAAGTTTCACCAGAGTTCACATGATACTAGAGCCACTATGATCACTCCTACTCGTTACCTTTGATCTCTCCAGTCACTATCATTGACACCTCTTACTGGCTGCTGTCACCGATCGCTCCCTAGTCCCTACCATAGTTATTAAATTCGAGGAATTATTCGGATTAATTCATTTTATTAATTCAATGATTCGGTCAAAATATCGGTAAAAAAAGGGAGATAATAAAATTCGAGTTTTGATTCGGATTTGGGAATTATTCGTTTACAAAAATAAAAAACAGATAAAAAATTCGGATGCTATTTTTATATTTGCAATACTTGTTTTATATTATCTATCAATTATCTTATGCACATAATATACAAATGATATAAAAATTAAAATATTAATTTTTTAAGATAAAAATATTATATTTAGTTTTTTTTTTTCTAAACTCATTTCCTGTTACTTAAATAATTGAATCAGAGAAAGAGAGAGTGATAGGGGGGACTGAGCACAAATTCAGCTAGACTCACATCACCCACCATGCATATTCATCTTAAAGACTAGAGAAAGAGAAACGACTATATGACTTAGTCAAAAACCAAAATGGAATGATAAATTTATTTATTTATTTACTTATTTTTGTAGAAGTGAGAGATTACCTCAGGAAAGATAAGCATTGTCGATTTCTGTTAAAAAAAATAAGAAAAGTAATATTTGGATAATAAATGCATAATAATCACACTATTTTCTAAAGGCTTATTGACTTATTCAAGATAGAACTTTTTTTTTTACATGGGAATAAATTCAGTTATAATTCGGATAAAATTCGATTCGCTGAATTATTCGTGAATTTTTAAAAAGATTATAAAATTTAAGAATTTTTTATTTGATTTGAATTCGAACCGAATTATTCGTAAAATTCAGCAAAATTCTGTTCAGCTGAATTATTCAGCGAATTATTAGGAGAATTTAATAACTAGGGTCCCTACCACCATTGTTGCTTCCTGAAATCTCCTCAACCACCCTTGGTGATCACTTGTGCCTTTGCTACATTTTTCATGAGACAATCTTGTGCAAGCCCTCTCAACATGCTACTCTTGCTCTTGAACGAATTGTTATATCCCCAACCCACTGCCTTGCTTGCCTGAGCACATAACACACTGCCAACACCGTGACCAACAAATCCTTGCAAGCCCCATATCTATTGAATCTCCAAATCCCAACCCCTGCACACCCCATCTCCCTGCCACTAGCTGCTACCCACTGTTGCAAATCTACCTGTCTCGACCCCCACACTCTGCAATCCACAACCCTGCATCTACCGATCCTTGAATCGACAACCTCTGAATCTGAACTCCTTCCCTGCTTAGACTCACACTACCCACAGTGCAAGCCTCCTAAGCCTGAAATCCCCCAACATTTTTTTTCTTTTCTCTACAACTCGTTCCCTTCGGCCTTCCTTAATGTCAGAACTGCTCTTCAGCCCAACCCACCCCAGCCAAAAGAAAAAAGGAAAAAAAACACTTTGAACCTAGTCCACCCACTTGAAACGAGGCCCCCAACCCACAAGTCACCAAAACCCTCACCCGTCACCCATAACTCAACCCCAATTCCTTGTGGCACCCTCTGAAACTAGTCATGGTCTGCCTCGGACTCCTCCAGACCAAGTGCACAGATGCACAAAGATCAAAACCTCTTGGAACAGACAAAGACATGTTTTGACACCATGTAAATTTCCATCCCAAAAGCTCAAACTGTAAGGTGGCAAGTCTTATTTACATAAGGCGACTTATTATCCAAAAAAGTTAGAATTTACTCTTTGAACCTTTCTACAGATTTAAATACTAGATTTCAATCATAGTAAGTCTAATGTCATGACATGTGGTTGTTGGAGACATTGTAATGCAGTCATGAGTGGATAAAATATTTCCAAACTGTTTCAACATGTCCAATGGCATTGAACATGGTGACTGACATTTGATCCACCCAGTCACATGAATTTGACCAAATTAGCAGATGGAGTAGTAGTAACCATTCGTCCATTCCTGATTCTGATGAAATTCACTTATCATTAACATAGTTATAATCCAGCTTGGAAATCTGAGTGCTACCAAGGAATTAATGGTATATGTTTAATAAATCCACTGTATATCATTCATAGTCCCAAAAATAATAAACTAAGGAGGACCATAAACATGGATAGACAACCTCAGCACAAAATATAATGTTAAACCATTCGAATCAGCCAAGGTAATTTCTCAGTTTACAGAACAACTTGCAGACATACCATGTTGTGGGGTGAGGTTTTTCTGCCAAATACTATATTGCAAGTGACTTCAAGCCTTCAATAAACTCCCTGAAACCTCATATTAAATTTCTGAGAATGACCCAAGAGCCTAAGAAGCCTGAAGATAAGTAAAAGGTTGGATTGTTTTACCTACATGATTTGGGAGGGAATTTTCTACATTTATGTTTCTTGAAACTATATTTGATTTGTGGAATTTATACATTAGGATTCTTAACTGTCTAATAAGAGTTTAGGAAAAAAAAAAAAAATCCTTTTAAGTCTAGTCAAAAAAACCTAAACAGAAATCTCTTGAGCAACCTCGTTTCATTCATTTCATCAGTCAACTAACTAATACTACAAAGACTATGAAGTTCTTTGGAGGTGTGTTAGAAGGACAGCACATCGGCTGGTGGTACATGAAAAAAAAAAAATTTTTTTGAATGAATGGATCATCATGTATCACAATGGAAAGACAGGCCATTTTGCAACCATTTATTCAAGTCTTGGGACCAAGAAAAGCAATACATCATCCATCCGGGCCTCCTAAATTTCTTCCATGTGCTATCTACCAATATGAATATAGGGTCTGCCACTGGAAGATTTAGTATAGCTTCACCTCCACAATTCACTGCAGATATGAAGTACAAAAATCTTGTCTCTCTTCTTTGATCCAGATTTCCCATGATTTCATGAACCTAAGGTAACAAATCATCCAACTAAAGTTGAATAGCTAGTTCATACAGTGTTCAGTCCTTAAAAAGCACTACTATGTCATTGGTAGTGCATTTGATGATTTCTGAGATCATAAAAATACCTAATTTAAGAAGCAATAAAAACATCTATTTCATTTTCCCAGTTTTTTAGTTTAAAAAATTCCCTACAGTATAATCTAGTACATATCCTAGTATCCTACAAATAATGCAAATGAACCAGACAGACCAGTGTGATTTTTCCCTCATCAAGAGGGTTTGATATCAACAGTCACAAGGGAGCAGTAGTTATTAGTCCAAAAAAAAAAAAAAATCATCAGAGCTTCCACGTTTTGATAAGGAAAAAGAGTGATTGAGAAGATTTTTCACCATTTCCTTTTAATACTTTTTGGTTATAGGGGCATGCCAAAATCAATTACTTACACTCTCCCCCTTTTAGTTGGGTTTGGATCTTGATAAACTTCCATAAAGAGAAGAGAAGCTCAAAGATAGAATTCTCCCCATTTTGGGTACAGAGTCTACAGATGCTCACAAGAAATGTCAGCAACAAACAGATGTTTTATCCAGTAAAGAGGAGAGAAGCTCAAAAATAGAATTCTCCCCATTTTGGGTACAGAGTCTACAGATGCTCACAAGAAATGTCAGCAACAAACAATGCTTTACCCAGTTAAAACTGAACACTACTGGCTTCACATTGGATTCTTTTTCTCCCTATATCTAACTTCCAAATCTAGTATGAAACCAGCTCAAAAAATTTGCACTACAACCTTTTTCCCCCCAACTCCTATCCATTCAGAGAAAGAAATCAATAGAACATGGAAGAAAAGTAACAAATTTTCCTTTTCTTTTCATGTTTCTCCACCAAAGATACCAGATTGATGCGTAAAAATTACAAAGCCAAGCCATCCCATAATTTGCGGGCTTCAGTTTGAATCCGGCCAGTCACTTGAACTGACAAAATACTCAAAAACACTACCAAGTAAAAACCTTGATGATACCACATCTAATCTCTTTAATCACTGATTGAAGAACAAAAACCAAGAGTTGGGCCAGCTGATTGATTAAAAATTGCAAATGAAGCTGACCCATCCCTCCATTTTTACTAAAATTAAAGCAGCTCAACCCATGCCAGAAAATTCTACAAATTGGATAAAAAAAATCAGCCATTGGAAGGGGACGAAGAAGAAGACGAGGATTGATGCTGAAGTGGGGGTAGAAGTTGATGCTGATGAACCTGATTCTGGCTGCTAAGACCAATACCGCCGCCGTTGTTGTGGTTGTTGTTGATTCCATGATTGTTGTTATGAGTAATAAACGGATGAAGCAGCAATTGCGGAGCGGTCCATCTCCTCCCTGGCTCTCTCTGCAAACAACAAGAAATAAAATCTCTAAACTCTCTCGAAGCCGTGATAGGTGCCTCCGGTGGATGCGATATACATATCGCACACATCAAGCTCGCCCAATCTCCTTGCCGACCCACGTTAAACGGAAACCTACCCAAGTAGAACTCCAAGATGCTGACCCCAAGGCTCCAAATATCCCCGGCGTATCCATCATAAACGCCATGGTTTAAATCTGTGTTGATCCTTTCAGGGCTCATGTAAGCAATCGTCCCAACCGAAGAATTACATGGATCCATGGTCTGATCAAGAATCCGACCAACCCCAAAATCAGCGATCTTGACTTGATTTCTTTTGTTGATCAGGAGATTCGAGGGTTTGATGTCTCGATGAACGATCCTGCGCCGGTGGAGGTAAGCAAGGCCACAGAGGATCTGATAAGCGACAGAGGCGAGGGTTGGTTCATGGGAGATGGGTGGTTTTTCTTCAAGAGATCCACCGTCCATGTATTCGAGTAGGACTTCGATTTCGCCGGAGTGATCGAACATTCCATGGCACTTGACGACATAAGGGTTGTCAACGGTGCGAAGGATCTCGATCTCGCGACAGATCTGGCGGCGGACAGACTCTTCATGGTAGCCATAGATGACTTTCAGGGCGTAGAGACGGCCTGTGGGTCTGTGACGGACTTTGTAGACAGTTCCACCGCTCCCGCTTCCGATGCGGTTGAGTCGATCGAGCTCGTTGAAACTCAGGGGGGCTGGAGGTGGGTAGGTGGTGGAGGAGGAAGAGGTAGCTGAATTTGTCGAATTGGTGCTGGTGTTGGTGTTGGTGTTGTTGGTGACGGCGGGAGGGGGTGGTAGAGGGAGAGGGACGGCAAAGGAATGGTCGCGTTGGGGGAGAGGGAGGGTTAGGTCAGGTTTCCGGCGAGAGCGATTTGTGGAGGTTGTGGGTGGTGGGGGTTGAATCGGTTTCATGACTCGATTTTGGGTGTGGTGGGTTTTGTGTGGTCAGTGTTTCTTCTCATTCTCTGTCAGGCGCGCAGCCCATTTGGATTCTTTGGTGGGTTGAGGTTGTTGCAGAGACTTATATAGCTTCTCTCTGTGGTGGCTATTCAAATAGGAATCGGGTACTGATTCCTGATGGGTGGAGGGTTTGGGACGTATAGACCAGAAAGAGAGATATGAAATTTCTGGGAAGGGAGAGGAGGAAGAAAAATGGAAAGAGAGGGGAAGAACAAGAAGAGAAGGGGCTTAAAATTTTTTTCTTCTTCTTTTCTTTGAATTTTTTTAAGATTTTGGGCATATATGGGGAAATGAGAAAGTGAGGGAGATGGAGACGCGAGAGAGAGAGAGAGAGAGAGAGAGAGAGAGAGAGATTGATTAGAATTTAATATAAATATATGTAGGTAAGTGATTGTGTTGGAGGGAGGAGAGGTAGTTATCAAGAAAGAATCAAGGTTTCTGATTTCTCAGAGACATGGGAGGATGTGTCCCCTTCCCCCAGGGCCACCACCTCCTCCGCAAGTGTGTCAAATGGTCGGTTAGGTTCGGTTTGATCGGATTGAATTGGTTTTGGTTCGAGAATGAGTGAGATCAAATCAAATTGTTAATTTCGATTCAGAGTGATTTTGTTTTGTTTAAATTTTTCAATAATTCAGTATTGGTAATTGATTTGTTTTCAAAATTTATTATTTTTTGGATACAAGTTTGTTTTTTAGATTGAATCCCAATGAAATCATACATTCATAATCAATAGTGAGGAAGGATTCGATAAAAAAAATAAAAATTAAATCATCTTCTTCAAGTCAAACACGTAAACAACTAGTTATCGAGAAATTGATTAAATGTGAACGTACTATAATCGGAACAAAGAAGAATAAACTGTAAATAGAAGATAAGTAATAATAAAATCAATGGATAAATGGAGTTTATAATGAATCCATGGATAACCAATCAGTTCCATAAAAATTTAAAAAATAAAAAATAAAAAATAAAACAACTAATCAGAGAGGATATAGTTAATAGTGAAATCATAAAAGATGAAACAAACTATCAAATAATTCATTTGATTGTCCTGCTAATTTCGTACAGGAGATTAATGGTAACATTATTACAAATTAAAATTTCACTACTTAAAACCTCATACTCATTGGTTTGTAACAGTTCCACTCGATCAGAAAACTTCTTATTAATATGAAAGTCAATTTACTTATTCATAACCTCATACTCAATGATTTTTTTATCTATTTTATTGTGTTCAACTTTTTATTTGGATATCGTCCAATTCAGTGTAATGCAGTTTTCAGCCAATCCCATCATATTAGTCCAATAAGGATTGTTTAGTTTGGTCCAAGTTTTTTGGTTGATTTCGTTGATTCGAGAAAGGTTTTGACACCCCTACTCTCAAGTAGGATTGTTAAAAGCTGGCCCACACCAGTAAAACTTATCCGATATGATTGTTTGAAGCTCCAAGCCAAACCAACCATTTAACAAACGTTTGGGAACCGGTCACAAGTAAAGAATTATGCGGTAATAAAGATAATGAATAGTAAAACTCTTATGGCTGACCAAGAATAATTAGCATATATTTTTAGGGAAAAAGAATCCTACCACTCTGGTATTGCCTACCCCTAGACACAAGTAGGCATGAAAAGACCATGCTGCCTTCACCCCAGGCACTAAAGTTGCTCTCGCACGCCCTACCATTTGCTCACTCGTTGGTGTTGCCTACATCCGATTGGTAGGATTCTTTCTCCCATATTTATGATATAAAATTTTTTTTTTTTGGTTAGAAATATGATATAAATATGGGGTCTCTATTAAGGGCATGAGAAAGTTTCATAGTCACGTGGCCCCTGCAAAAGTTTCATGGTCAAGTTTCACGGTCACGTGGCCCCTGCATTGGTGGAGGGCCCAATGAAAGCACACACATCATCATTCATAAGATTTTTTGTTTCATTGGAAGTGGGTGGTAATTTCACATGTTTCTGTGTTTAGGCGCAAGGCCATGCCAAGAGGAACAGTACTCATCTGCATTCCCCACGCCCATACACAACCCTTGTTTTCAAGGGGGTGGTGCATGTGTATCTTTTCATAGCCCCCCCCCCCTCCCCAGGGCGAAAATAGGGGCTATGTTTGTGGAGAATGCTTAGGTTCTTTCTCCCAATTTGATAATTTGTCAATTATCTCTCTCTCTCTCTCTCTCTCTCGCTCTCTCTCTCTCTCTCTCTCAGCCTTCCTTTCCTTCTTGGGTAGGGAACCCTATAGTTCCTTTACCTCCATGTCGCCTCCAATATTTATCAGACTTCCTCCCTATACCATGTAATCCCTACGGTTTTAATGTGTGGTAACAAAATTAGTATCTTTGTCGTTGATACTAATACTGATATCGATACAGATTGGGCATATACGGTCAAATCAAACATTTTTCCCGTAAAATTTCAATACAATATTTTTATTATTTATCCTCCTTACTTTAAGCCATCAATCTCGTATGAATATCAATATCAATATCAATATCAATATCAATATCATCCATAACTAATGTGAATCCAACATCCAAATCCATATTCGCTCCCTTCCTTTTTATTTCCCTTGGATATTCTACATTCATTTCTCTCCCTCCCTCTATAGATATTGAAACAGTTAGTCAAAAAAATTTTTTTTTTTTTTCTTTTGGTATTACCTTTGTCTTTATTCTAAAAGTTCTACAAATCAGAGATAAAAAGGGACTTTTAAAAGGATTGAGAAAATTGTCCTTTTTAAAGTCCACAATACCCCAAGGGAGCTAAGGAATCCCATAGCTTAGAAAGGCAAGAAAAAACACAACATAATCCATTAACTTGTTCCAAGACTAAGGCGCTCTTTGGTTTGATTTCTATTTATATTTATTTGACTTATTTCTATTTTTATAAGTGTTTAGTATAATTTATAGCACTTATTTGTATTTATAATAAATTAGAATAAATCACAAATCACAAATTACTCTCAAGCTATTTGTGATTTGTGGTCACACATCATTTATGTTGATTTTTGCTACCTTAAATGAGCATGTGTGCTAAAGTACTCAAAATCAATGGTAAATATGTAACTTCAGAATATTTTATACTTTTTCAATAAAAACCCCCAAATCCTATGATCTCTCATTTGAAGTTCTAAGCTGAAGGTGAAAACTAAAACCTATTTTCTCATTATATAATCTATTTTATAAATACTAACCAAACAAATACTATTTGTGGTCCATAATTTATTGTCACAAATAATTTCTAGAAAATAGTTAATAAATACAAATAGAAATCATACCAAAGAGAGCCTAAGTACCTGAGGTCCAAGAGGGCGTTATCCAACTCCATGCAAATATCGTTGATGATAGCTAGGTGAGAATGAGAAATGTTCCGAAAGAGACGAAAATTTCTTTCACTCCATGTATGGGATATGATGCAATAGAATGCAAACTTAGCAATATCTCCAATGGAATCCCCCTTGAATGTCTTCCTAACCCATTCCACCTCAAACACCACAAATCTACCTCGACTTCCAGAGGGAGAATAATAACTACAAATTTCCACGCAAATATATAATAGGTGAAGGAGCACTCAAAGAACAGATGATCTTTACTCACATCTAATAAAAGTGACATTGGTAGATCTCTTGCGAAGCTAGTCCTTGGTGGGGAGACCATCCACCAAGCATCTCCAAGCTATGAAAGACTAACGGGGAATGCTAAAATGAAACCATATAGCTGAAGTCCAACTCAATGGAGGGTGAGCATAACTAATGGTATCCCAAGCAGACTTGGTGGTGAAGATGCCTAAAGAATTGCAGGAAAAAAAATGCCTATAGAAAAAATGTCCATCTAATAGAGTTATGAACATGAGTACTAAATGTGCTTATGTTACCTATTAATCCTAAACATGACAGGTCCAAGAAGAGGAGAGATTGGGGCACCACTCTCTGTACCTAAGGATAGATTGAATGGAAGCATGTCTATCAGATCCAGCATCATACCTAATCCGATCATCAAATCGAATAATCAAGATCCTATCAGGGTGTGGGGTTGATTTCACATGAAAGCATGTCTTACATCAAATGGGAGTAGCATGATGTGAAGTTATAAAGACTTGGTCACCCTATCTTTAATGGCTAGCTCTTAAGGATGAGTTCTACCCAAGTTCCAACAAATCATATCAAAACTGGGATGTAGAAACTCTAGTGTGCCTCCGATGATGGTGAAAAATCCTTTAAGGACGATCTCAAAGCCCACATGTGTTCCTGCATAGGGAGAGATCTTGTTGGGTTCCATTAGAAATCAATTATCCTACATCGGATATGAGCAGTAATCTTAAGGCTGCATCAAACTTGCTTAGGATCCAATATACGTTCATGTAATTATTAAAAGTTGTCATGTATTTTTATATTTTTCGAGTACACGTGTAAAATGATATGATTTATTTTTATAAAAAGTTATAAAAAAATATTATACTAAAAAGATTTAAAAAAAAAATAGAATTATAAATTATTTGATGCTTTAAAAGGAAATCAAAAAAAAAAAAAA
>NW_024870663.1:172887-175077 GCF_013358625.1 Macadamia integrifolia
CCCCCCCACCGAAAAAAAAAAGTATGCATATTAGTATATGCTAGTGAGAGTCTCACACTAGAAAAGGTATAAAGGAAAGCAAAGCAAAGCAAGATACATTCACAAATTTGATAACTAGATGGTTTGGATTTGGACTTTAGAGGTCTGTGGATGATAACTAGGATCATATTTGCATTTTCATGTTAATGAGCCCCCCTACTATATATATGATTTCTTATTCTCAAATCATTACTCCAATCTAATGGCCCGTACAAGTAAAGCTTTTTTGGTTCATTTCAGCCTTGACCACTCATGATTCTTAGGGCCTGTTTGGTATCGTTTCTGTTCCAGAAACGTTGTTTCGTTTCAAAAACGAAAATTTCAGTTTCTGTGTCAAAACGCAGTTTTTAAACGAAAAAATGGTGTTTTAAAATTTCAGATTTTTATCGGAAATTTTTTTTTTTTTTTTTTTCACTTTTTGTTCCAAAAAAACAGAAACGGACCATAAGTGCACCAAACAGAAGATTCCGTTTTTTCGTTCCAATAGAACGAAAAAACTCCAGAAACGTTTTTTTAGAACGATACCAAACGGGCCCTTAGTATTATTATTAGATTCGAAATGTAAGAACCAAATAAGAAGGATGGAAATGTTAGCCACTGTGATGGTCTCTCTCTCTCTCTGGGGGATTAGTTACGAAGAAAAGAATCCTTTGGATTTCACTTTAGCCAGTCAGATCTCCTCAATAATGTAAAATAGAGTTAGTGGTATACTATGTGGAGATAGGTACATCACTAATAAATCCAGCTCTTTGCATTTTGCTCATAATTCAACTATTCTTGATAAGAGAAACAGCAATGAATTTGACTTGAACATCTGAAAAAAATCTTCAAATTGAGTGGTGGTGAGAACTCAAAAGTGCTTCAAATTTTCCAGCTGGCCCACTTGGTTACAATGAGAATTTCATTTCTTTTCAGGAAAGAGAAAGAAGGGAAGATGTGGATGTGTTTAAGATTAGATGCAATCAAATGGTAGGCTAATCAATATATGATTGTTGAACAAATACCCAAAAGAGAAAAAAAAAAGTAGCCTCTTAAATGTAAAGTAGGAGGCAAACTTGAGAGAGTCACTCAAAAAAGGCAGAGTTGGGCAGGGCTTGGAATTCCCTTTCCTCTCTCTGTCTCTAGCAAGTGCTCCACCTTTTTCTTCTAGAGAACACAGCCTAACTCACATAATTCCAACCTGTTCTTATATATAATAAGGTTATGTATAAGCATTAATCACAAGGATTCCCACAAAAGCAAAGATAGAGACAGGGGATGCTATTCTCTCCCCTCTCCCCCCACCCCCTCCCCCCTCCCCCCTCCCCTATCTATTCTCTCTTCTCTCTTCCCATGTTTAGGTAATACATAAAACACTAAGATAAGATCACTTAAACATGAGCATGATTACTAATTGATCTTAGTTATTTGTGTTACGATCACGCCAAATTAGTGGTAAATCACCGACAGATGATTCCGATTAGAGAGTGGATTTTGTTGATCATCTTAGGTTTAGTGGTGATTACTAAACCAACATTGAATCTTCATGTTTAAGACGACATCAAGTGAAAAAGTATGAACCTTTTATTGAGAGAGAGAGAGAGAGAGAGAGAGAGAGAGAGAGAGAGAGAGAGAGAGAGAGAGGTCCCCATTGCAAGGGAATCTATGAGACAGCATTGTGATTGCATCCACAAAGCAGAGTGATGATTTTTTTTTTTTTTTGAGGGGTTTGCTTTTTTTGGAAGTGATGGAATCCAAACAACCTGAATGTTGTTGGTCGGCTCTTTAGCTTTTCAAGATTTGATTTCTTATGGGCTGTGAAAGACCTTTGCCCATTGGCTTGTTTATGAACTCTTGATATATTTGTTGAAGACGAGATCTTACCTTTCACCAACTTCTAAATGAAGGGATTTAATCTTTCTAACTTTTTTTTCAAAAATAAAAAAATAACAAAATGTAACTGAAATTAAATATTCTTAGACTTCAAATTTTGGGTTGAGTTTCTCTAAAGCCACGGTATATAGGATTCACCATGGGGTCATTTTTTGCGGATCCAATCTTACGATCGGAAAATGAATCTCACTGCACGATCAATGGAAACTTTGTCCTTAAATTTTTTGGGTTGAAAATTCATTCAGTCCATGCATCTGATTTTTTCTTTTTTTTTTTTTT
>NW_024870663.1:175269-253512 GCF_013358625.1 Macadamia integrifolia
AAGTTTTTTTTTTTTTTTTTTTCAAGTCCAGAAGTTGTCAAATAATTGGCTAAAATCTTCAAATCCAAGATATGACCATCTAATAACTGAATTTTTTGATAAGCCTTCTATCAAAAAAGGGGGGGAAAACAATTTGATAAGCCAAAATGTAGACATTTCGGTTCTGGTCCCCCTTTGAACAATAACATTATTAACATGCATTCTATTTACCAAGTGAATTAGAATGTTGACATACACATGACAAATTTGGTTAGCTCGCAATGCAGTGTGTGGTTGTTGGGCTTACAGCACTCGAAATGACCTCTCCACCTTGAACCTCAAACTTATCAATTAGATTTTGTCAAATGGTAAGAGTTGATTGTCTATGCATTGACCATGTGGGGAGGGGGTCTATGACCCACAGCTGGGGAGTTAATGTAGTGAATGCAACCCAATGGCCAAGATTTTTGAGGGAAGTGGATACGAAGTTTAGTCCTACATTGGTTGGGTGGGGTGGAGTTGCTGGGATTATGAGCCAAGAAAAAGTCTTTCCATCCTAAAGCTTGGGATTTTGGGTTCGAATGTTGTCAAATGATATTAGAGCGGGTTGTTCATATATGAACTATGTCTATGACCCAAAATTGAGGGAGTTGATGCTTTAGTATAGCTCCATAGTTAGAATTAGAGCATTTAGTCCTACATAGATCAGATGTGTGCAATTGCTAGCTTTTTTTACGATCGACCTCTTCAAAATTACTTTTAAATCATCATATAGCTTTTATTGATCTAAAAATAGCATATGATAGAGTCCCTAGACTAGTTAGGCATATACTGGAGAAAAGAAGGATTTTAAGAAAATAAATGGACATAATTAAAGATATGTGTGATAGTATGATGACTAGTATAAGAACTATGAGAGGTCAAGGAAGTGAATTCAAAACTACAATTGGGTTACTTCAAGGTTTGGCTTTAAGACCTTATTTGTTTGTGCTTATCATGGATGATTTAACCAGAGACATACAAGATGAGATTCCTTGGTGTATGATTTTTCTAATAATATTGTCGTGGTCAATAAAAAAATAGTAGGGATTAATGCCAAGTTGAAATTAGGGAGTTTGACTTAGAATCAAAAGGCATTAAGAGCAAGGACAGAATCTATAGCGTGTGACTATAGTTACATTAGAAAGGTTAACGAGGTAATGATATTGGTGAAAGGGAGATTCCATAAAGCAACTATTTAAGTATATAGGATTAATTATAAGTAAAGAATGTGATATAGAGGATAATGTTGTTTATATAATTAAAATATGATAAATGAAGTAGAGAAGTGAGTCTAGAGTTTCGTGTGATTGAAGTATTCCTTTAAAGCTTAAAAGCAAATTTATAAGACCATACAACCGGCTATGATTTATAATGTAAAATGTTGGACAATTAAGAAGTGTTAAATAGATAAATTAAGGGAAGTAGAGTAAAGAGTCCCTTTTTTTTTCCTTTTATGGTGGGAGAAAAAATGTTTTTAGACTCCGCATGTACTAGTGCTTTCTTATGTCTATCTTTCTCCCATTATATCAGCACTTTAATAAGGGGTAAAATTATCAAGTTATTAAATTTCAAGGTAATCATAAGTGGCAATAAGAGCGGATCAAGTTCTCGTACAAGAATCATTCTCGTACGGAGCTGATCCGCACAGATGAAATCTACCAAACAATTAACTCTGTGATAAATTTTCTCTGTGTTGATCATCTCATTCTCGTATGAGAACCTGATCCACACTTGGTAGCAAATGACATACCGATTATGACTTATTGGAATTAACCACACAAAATAGAGAGAGAGAGAGAGAGAGAGAGAGAGAGAGAGAGAGAGAGAGAGAGAGTAGGTCAATAGTTGCCACATCCATTAAAACCACAGAAGCAGTTGAGTTGAAACATACTCACCCAATAACCAAACAGAAGTAAAACGTGAAGATCAATTATTCAAACCTCAGACTTGGTCCTTGGGAAACAGTGGAAAATTGTTTGTTCCTTCTGTGGTGAATGAAAGAAGAAAAGTTGAAAGTTCAAGTAGCCTTCAACCAGGGTAGTCTTGCCAAGAATTTTCTTAGACGTTCCCTAATTACGGGTTCGCGCGTTTGAACCGACCCGTTGACAATTTTTATTTGAAAATATACGGGTTTGACTAGTGTAGATGAAGATGTCATAAGGCTAGTACTAGTGACCGTAGACCTGAGAATCCGACGGCTCTAATGGGTTTTTTAACCGAATATATACGATGAATCCCCACTTTTCACCCATACGTCAGTCAGTGTTGACAATGCAGTCTCCACTGGTAAGAAATTTTGTGCTGACTATCATTCAGGTGCCATGTGTCACTCTAAGGAATAGGACATTCAAATTCTTCCAAAACACCTCCCAAGGACCCGAGTCTGGAATCCGGATCAGCTCCCCACATGAGGACAAATTTTACACCCACCCATAGTTAGCAAATACGGATTCGGGAATTATTTGGGTGGAGAATTATTCGAAATAATTTGATTGATTAATTTAAGGATTCGGTCAAAGAAGCGGTCAAAAAAACTTATTGGTTTTTTTTTTTTATTTTTATTTTTTAAATACTGTTTAAGTGGATCGAATAATTCGGTTTAATCCGATTCGGTCTGAATTATTCAAGCTTTATATTCATTTTTAAAAAAATCGTGAATTTTACTGAATTTTATTTTTAATTCGGATTCGGTCAGAACTTTTGGTAAAATTCAGAAAAATTCGATTCGGCCGAATAATTCGCGAATTATTCGACCGAATTGATAACATTGCACCCACCATGAGAGTAGGATCCATAGTTAGTAAATATGCGCATTAAATATATATATTTCTATTGTATCTGAATGTTTAATTGTCGAATCTATTTCTTAATAAAATATTAGATATGAAAAAATATGTATTCATTAAAGAATGATGAATTAAATACGTTTTTTATTTATTTATTTAACAGTATTTTTTTTTTTAAATTAAAAAATAAACTAACCCAAAATATCTTCTGAGTCAAAAATTAACCTAGAGGGATGTAAGAATCCTCCTTATATGTTTATTTACTCTAATATTTACATTTATTTCAATCAATCATAAAGACGGTCTTTTAAGTTTTTTTTCTTTTTGCTTAAAATCTTACGTACATATATTAAGTATATAGCATATATTATACACATCCACCGTATTGTTGTCTTAAATATTATATTACGTCGGATTTTTGAAAAATATTATTGTCAACTGACCCAATCAATTGTCATGCATATCTTTTCCCATTTCGTCGTCATTCTCACACTTACTATGATTGGATCTATGCGATGATGAATATACAAATATGAACAAGTGTCAAAATCTTGTACGAAATTATGTGGCAGAGACAGCACATCAACTAATTTATTGCCACATCATGAGCGGTTCACATTTTTGCATAATCAAAATTCTCAACCGAACCACCTGCCCAATACTTGCACTTTTTAATTACAATTAAGGTTTACTCATGAGAGCTCTTTCTAGACCCGAATCCACAACTGGCCCATAAAAACACTCCTGACTAGAGCCATCCATCTGATAATGTTATTGGACCTCAAAAAACAATATAATAAGGAAAAGGGATAACATGACTATTTTTATCCAAAAAAGAAACAAGAAAAAAGAAAAAAAGGATAATATGACTCAGTATCAAGAAAAGGACTTGATTCACTTTGATTGTCTAATCAATTATCCTATAATATTTAATTATTTCTTCCTTAATTTTAAGTTTTTCTCACGTGCAGCCATTTTTGTGGGATGCTTGAATATGAAATTAAGTTTGTAAAATAAAAGTTATGTTAGTTTGAGTGTAAAAACATTATAAAGGCTATGTATGATTTCAAGTAAAATTTCAAGGGAACAAAGGAAGTGGAATTTTTAAACTTCACCATATGTAGTAAACACACATCTTACTTGTAATTTTTATTTTAGATATCATAGCAAAGGGATTTGGATACAAAGTAAAATGAAATTTAATAATATAGACATGGGATAATGATTACAACAACAACAATAACAACAAAGCCTTGTCCCAACTTAATGGGGTCGGCTACATGGATCCAAGCAAGGACTGGAAAAAAGAAAAATAAATGACAGAAAGCAAATCATAAAAAGAATAACGAACTAGACACAGGTAGATGGGGTCTGCTATCTAGATCTTGGACCTCCAATCCACTCTATTTGATGACATACTTGGAACAAGGCATAATATGTGCATGCCTTTCCTCACCACTTCTCCTATGGTCATTTTTTGTTTGCCCTTTACTCTTTTACATCTTTTTATTTGGATCATATCACTTCTCCTCACTGGTGCATCCAATGGCCTCCTTCGAACATAGTCATACTATATCAAACGACTTTCCCAAAGTTTATTATAGATGAGGCCAACCCCCAATTCTATTATAATGCTTTCATTCCTTGTCTTATCTTTCCTAATTTTCCCTCACATCCATCTTAACATTCTCATTTCCGTTACAGGCAGCTTATTAAATGCCGCTTCTTTACTGTTCAATATTCTGCACTATACATCATAGCGGGAGTACGACTATTTTATAGAATTTTCCCTTAAGTTTTTTTTAGGGACACATTGGTCGTACAAAACTTCATTGCATATTATTAGAAAAAATTATTCTTTAAGTATGAAAACTTTGCTTTCCTTCCTTTAAATCCCCCTTGCAACCAAATGGAGATAAAGAAAATTCTAGTGTAAAATTAAAATTTCTTGGAGCTAGCTGCTCAACCATTAGGGGGGCTCGGGTGCAAGGGGCATTGGGTCATTTCCAAAGGAGAGAGAGAGAGAGAGAGAGAGAAGTTAGGCACCCTAGTAATTTTGCCTAACCCTTTACCTAAAATTTATAAAGGGAGATTGCATATTTTCACCATTTTGCATTGACAAGTTTATGCACATTTTTATCAAAATAATTTCCTTCTCTATTTTTTATATTTTATTTTTTATTAATAGTTTTTTTCTTGAGAGTACCTTCATTATATTGGATGGATACAGTGGCATATGTTTTTATAGGACCAATGTCTATATGGTTCCAACAAGTATATAATAGGGGTTACAAAATTCAATTTTAGTTATAGGTGATGGTGCAATGGAAGCAGGAAGCTATTAATGATGCCGAATAAATTTTCCAGCAAACAAATATCGACAAACTTAATGAACAAATGGAATAGCAATAGGGATAAAGTTACCTAAAACTCGCTGATGGTGAATTCCTCTAAATGAATCCAATATTTGGTGATGATCCATGTCGATTACACCTTCTTCAATGGCCATAATCCAAGGTTGATGATGGAGAGACTCTACCTTCCTCCTCTTGCACAAAAAATACAATGATATGTTCTCTCTTGTCATGTACAATTAGAGTATTAGCCTTAGCTTTTAATACGAACCTAATGATTGGGATTACAATCTAACGATACTCATCATTCCAAGACTCCAAGTAGTGTGATCCTAAAGGATAATCATTAAGTTATCTTTAATCGCACAAAAGGACATTCTTATAATGATATATTGTCACACCTCGCTCACACAAAGCCGATCCAGTGACCGAGTTAACACCGGTTAACTCACAAACTTGCCAGGATTAACAATGTAGTGACTGCGATACAACATACATCTACTATTCTAAGATAAGACCTATATTTTCAGTGGAAGACTTGTTCATAATTATACATGTAATTATTTTCCAAATACTTAATACCCAAATTGAGTTATAAAAGTTACATACATTTGGGCCCGAAGGCATGATATATATAAAAAAATACAACAATTTAAACATTAAGTAACAAAAAGGGAGTACATCAAAAGAATAAAAAAGAATCACTCAGGAGTCACAGTTGCCATGTAGTACAATCCTTGCACATGCAATTGACACTGTGTTCGAACTCGACAGGGATCCACCAGTCCTCAGATGAAAACTCCACAGTAGGGCCCGATTTTTTATCACCAGGAGGGTAACCTGTAAAATCACCAAAAAAGAGTTGTGCAAGTGGGATGAACTCACTAGTCCAGTAAGTGGAAAGGAAGACCACACAAGGCAAACCACACAAACAATCACCAAACAAACGCGCCTATATGCAATTCATTTTAACCCTATTAGCCTAACAACATTATTAGGTCATAGGTTTTGTGCTACTCACAACCACAGTGCATGTGTGCCCCGGGTACGAGCCACAAACCCTATCTCACGATACGCCTATAGGGTTGTCGAAGAAGGCCCACCGTTGGTACCGAAATTTTAAATGCAAGTCAACTCTCGACAAATTTAAATGATAGAAAGTAAATTGGTGACTCCACCAGAAATAAAAGTAGTACGATCTGCCCTCTAAATATATCATCGGAGTTACTGACTGTCCTAGCGATCAGCCGTGTATAATTCTAACTGCTGTAGGAGTTCGACAACCTTAACCCGATGCTTCCCCCCAATGATCCCCCAATACATAAACCCCTGTTGTGAAGGGTCATAGCAAAAGGGTAAATCACATTCTAGCCACATGCCTCTACATGAGCATAGTACGATTACACGATGGCGCTGTATCCAATGCCACGTGCCACCATGCACTCGTTTTCAAGTCGACTACAGCATCTAATCTAGCATATACGTCATGTCCAAATGAAATTCCTCCATCACATACATTAAGACATAAAGGATATTCATCATAAAGCAAAGCATAACATATTATGTAAATGCACATACAATGCGTGATATGGCATATGTGATGTCTAGTCTACACACAAGTAATATGATGACATAACTATGCTAACACATGGTAAATGATGCATAACATGTTGAATTTAAATCAGAGTCTACTCCCCACTTACCTGTATATGTATAAGGTGCCTGTACCAGGTACGAAAAAGATCCGATATGTGGGTATGCATATATTGAGTGTAACCTATCATAAATATAATGGTTTATCATTTTACTATGTTAGGGTCAAAATCATTATGTTTGAATACTAAAATCAGTTTTAGAATTATAAATGGGGGTTACCCATCAAATTTAGACCGACTCTGAAAATTTCTAAAAAGATAGATAGGCTAGAGCCAAAGACCGGTGGATTATGTAGCCCGTCGATTTCAGCCCGCGAGTTACTCCAGAACCTGAAAACTGAGTTCTGAAAACTTAGATGGGCAAAAATCAGAAGACCGATGGGCTAAGTAGCCTGTCGGTTTCAGCCTGTCGATTACTCCAGACCCTGAAAGCTGAGTTATGAAAACTCAGGTAGGCTAAAATCAGAAGACCGATGGGCTACGGTTTCAACGTGTTGGTTACTCCAGAGTCTAAAAACTGAGATCTAGGAACTCAGGTGGGCTAAAACCAGAAGACAGGTGGGGTAAAAATACCCCCCCAGTCTTTGAATAAAATCTTTCCAACATCATTCTCGACTTTCCTTTGGCTTAGAGAACTTGTTTGGGGTTGATCCGGCAACTCAAATCACTTATCTAAGGTCCAATCATGTACCTTCAACCTAGATCTAAGATCAAATCAAAAGAAAATGAAAATTTTTACCTCTTCTTCAAGAACACTAATGAACCCTCAAATTTCACTTTTTTTGCTTAAGAACCTCCAAATACTCTAGATCTTCGCCCTCACTCCTTCCAAATATTTCAAAATCATTATACATGCATTCTATTAGACCTTAGATTTGATTATTCAAGTAGGATTAGCAAGATCTAAGTGAGTTTTTCCCAAAAATCAAAAAGAGGATTTAAGGATGGGGTTTTCCTAAGAATCTTTGGAATGTGTGCCATACATACTTCAAATCGAAGGCCGGCCTCAGTGAGCTGATCATAAATCAGGACTCGAAATACTAAGACTCAGCTCCGGTGAAGCTCTACAGTCAACTTCCCCTTCTTTTTTTTTTTTTTTTCTTCTTCTTCCTCTTTTCCTTTCTTCTTCTTTCTTTCTCTTCTTTACTCTCCCACCGACCATCTAACATTAATGAGGGAAAAAACAATTAATGTCATCCCTTTTATTCCTGGGCCCCTAAAATATTTCTAAATCTCAAGTGGGTTATATCTCAAGTGAGTTAAATCTCAAGTGGGTATATCTCAGGTGGGCTAAATCTCAGGTGAGATTTAATGGGAATAAATTCCCACATAATATTAGATCACGTTTGCACCTATGAATACAAGTACGTACCTGTATTTTTTGTACATGGTCTCGTGGTGCATGCAAGTGCAAGGCTTGGGTGCACGTATTAGACTTGGTACTCGTTCGGTCGTGTTAAGCCAACCCGACTTCAAAGTCACCCTTGCTACCATATTCCATATGGTACCCATGTCGGTTTTCTCCGGTTCAACCCTTATATGATCAAACCAAGTCAATGCAATTAATTATACCGGGTTTAAAAAGTAGGGTATCACACATATCCTAAAAACCCTAATGGGAGAAAACTTTCATTATATTTTCTCCTCCACACAACCAACATATACAATGGACCTTACATTCATGGAATTAAATCATCGCCATTGTATAAAATAACTGGAGTATTATGTCATGTGACTAGACCTAAAAAGGTTTGAAAACACTTTTCAAATATTATTGTTTAATATAATAATAAATTAAAATCATTTTGCAAATTTTTCACAAAAACAAGTATTGGCCCCAAATTCCAACAAGTCACAATTCAACAAATCACTCACTTGAATGTTCTCCCTAAAAGGATAGGGAAACTATATTGAACATCGCCCTCATTCACATTCATACCCTGAATGCTGCGTACCGATATGTTCTAGTCCTATTGATAAGCATCAATTATTGGCACACCACAAACACAATGCATAAATGCAACAATACGTGCCTCTCAGATGAGAGAAAAACAACTACCAAAGATTCTTATTGCCAAACACATCTGGAAAGGAGTAGAATTCTAAGATGCTATGATCCATAATAAGGCTTTGTTAGTTAAGTTATGTTAGAAGTTATTGACCCATCCATCTTCTTTATGGGTTTAGGTTCTCAAGGCTAAGTACTTTAGGACTAGTAATTTGTTATGTCCCTCTGATATAATATGTATAAAGAGAGATTCGATGGTTTGATATAGTATTACCAAGATATGGAAAGGCATGAGTATGGGTCAATTTAGTTTCAAGTGAACTTGAAATACAATCAAACACCATGCCCCTTCTGTGGAGTGGGTGGCATCAGTTTGGTTCTAAAATTGCATCCCTAGACATTCTTTTACTACATGGAGATATCTTAGTTTTTTTTTTTTTTTTTTTTTGGACTGCTCATGATTCTAGAAACCACCTTTTCTTCTAGTGTGATTTCTCATGTCAATTTTGGAGGGATATTCTTCAATTGTGGTACCCTTTTTGCCAAACTCATCGGGATTTCATGTTGGCAACTTCTTGGGTTACAAAGAAGTTTGGAGGTGCTACCTCCATTGGTGTCATTGCTGAGTTATCCTTTTGTGCCATAACCTCTAATATGTGGTGTGGAGGAGATCTCAGAATCTTTGGCAACAAGTCCTGAATGAAGGCAATGATAGTGAGGGATATTAAAGCCAATGTGGTTGGTCGTTGTCAGTTCATTACCATTTTGGGGAGAACAGATCAGGTTCACGTACGAGAATGTTCTCGTACGTGACTGGTCTGTGGATTTAGAATTCACTTTCTCTCTCTTCATTTAATAGATTCTAAATCCACATATTAGAAGCATACGAGAACATTCTCGTACATGAACATGATCGACTCTCTATTTTAGGGAGCGACACTACTCTCAACAGATTTCTATCTGACAAGTGGAAGGTGCAGATGTTGTCTATTTGATATTTTCTTTGTTGTATGTTGTACCTTTTGTTTTGATTACTTTGTTGATTTTTTTCTTCTTCTTTTGAGGAATTGGGTAGTCTCCTTGGAAACTCTAAGGGGTAGTCGAGTTGATAAGGGAGCTTTGTCTCAGGAAGTGTGTGGTTCTGAGTTCGGCTCCTTTTATCTTCTTGAGGCCACTCACAATGGGATGTTCAGTATTCTTCATTGCTTTCGGTGAAAGTTGAATGGTTTTCATTTAACTCCGATATGTATGACTTGGTTTATGTAGTTGTGGGGTTAGTATAAGCCCGTGGGACTAGCCTAGACAAAGACTTGGATACTTGTCGGTAGGAAAAAAAAAAGGTAGTCTCCTCTGTTCTCTTGTTATAATAGGTACTGTGTACATTCTATCTTTACCATGTTTATCAAAAAAAAACCCCAATGGTTATATATATCAAAGGTGAGTGAGATAATTTTATATGGTCCATGGAATTCTTCCTTCATAAGATTTTTTTTTCATGCATCACCTATTGTGACTACTTATTTATTAAACGAATTGATTTGTATGTTATCTATTGGTAAGCTTACTATACTCAAAATGTAGCCAAGGAAAATAAATAAAAATGAAAATTTGAATGTTTTTGTTGGATTTATTTAGTTATGGAAAGTTGTTTGGGATTTGTCTATTCATCCAAAATTTAAACTATCTTTGTGGAAGGTTTTACGTTTCTAAGTTTATGAATATAGATACTCTTTTTTGTTTTTGTAAAAAATAAAAAGAATTGGATTGGCATATTATGCCAGCTTCTGAGTTAAGTGAGGGCAACATGACTATTGGGTCTTCATGCTAAACATCTAAGTAGCGCATCTTCACTTCAGCCATTTAGTTATATATTTTCTATTTTTTATTTATTCCAGAATCACTTTGTTGTTTTACCAACTCAGTCCCAATCCAATCAAGACTCTTCCGTTAGTATTATTATTATTATATATTTTTTTCGACTGGCAGTGTTAATATTATTAACTCGATAAAGATGCACATATAAGTAGAGCTGTCAATTCCTAAACCGAATCGGTAAAACCGGCCGGACCAAACTGATAACAACACGGACCAAACCGAACCAATGCCTTATTGGTTCAGTTCGGTTTGGAGTATTGCAACCCCAAAACCAAACCGAATCGCACCGGAAACCGGATGAACCCGAAACCAAACCGAAACCGGCTCAAAACCCAGACTGAAACTGAAACCAAACTGGTAAAAAACCGAAACACTCCAAAATTCATTAAAAAAAAATCAAAATTTGCATAGTTTTGTATATATTTGTATGGAAAGTCGAATCCAAACTGGACCAAAAACCAAAACCAACCCGGTTACAAATCGATTTAAGAAACCGAAGACAAACCGAAACCAAACCGCACCGAAACCAAAACCAAACCGAAACTAGAATTTTCTTATTGGTTCGGTTTCAGTTTCAGCTAACCCACACCGAAACCGACTCAACCCGGACCAAAACTGAGCCGGACCGACCGATTGACACCCCTACATATAAGGAAGGTAAATAGAGCACTAGTAGTAATAGCTCATGTTTTTTAACTAGACATGCCAGGGATAAACACTACCATTTCTCGTAGAATCATTTTAGGTCTATTACATCTCCTTGAATAAATTTATTCAATTTACAAAGCTTTTCACACCATAGGTTGAACAACATGGCTGTCCGCAAAATTTAAAGACCAACTAAGCTATCACATGGCATATAAAATTATAGACATAACATGCATCAATCGGGAAGATCTTGCACCTCATATTTTTTTTTCTTTTGGTTCATTTTTAAGGAAAAAGATTGTTGTTGGACTATATGGCATAATAATCACTCCATCCCCAATGAAATGAAAAATCACACCCCTATTAAATGCGCTCATGTATACTTTTATTCCTCTCTCTCACACTCACACACTCACACACCCACACACAAATCTGGCTTTTCAAGTCGTCAACGTTCCCTTCCTCGGTTATCTGAATTATTGTCAATATATAGCATCAACATCCCATGGTATCTGAAGACTTGGTGACAAAATGCATTTTGCATTGTTGGAGTAGGGACCATATTTGACATAGAACGAACGTACATCAAAGACTTGGTGTTGCTTTCTTGCTTGCTTCTTGAGTAAAGATGAAGCAGCTAGGAAGCCAGTGGAGACGAAGCAGCTAGGAACCAAACAGGAGTCTAATTCGATTTAGTAAGCTTTGAAATAGCCAAAGTGTACTTTTATATTCTTAGCAACTTCTTTTGAAACACACAACTCTCTCTCTCTCTCTCTCTCTCTCTCTCTCTCTCTCTCTCTCTCTCTCTCTCTATATATATATATATATATATATAGACTGATTCAATCTGAGGGAGGCTGACAGGTGGCAAGTAAAATAGGTTAAGTCAAAGAGAGAGGAAAGGAGACTTGTTGAGTTTTGAAGGAACCTCAAAAGTGATGCAGCGCTTACGTCTTCTCCTCTTCTCACTCTAAGTGCAACCAATGCTTCCATGATCCATCATCAACTTTTTTTTAAAAAGCCTCACAAAAGTCACAAGACTCACAACCAATCAATAATAATCACTCAAATCCAAAGTAGGCGTTATCTTTGTCTGACTTTTAATGACTTAGCCATATCTAAACTGTTTCGTGATAGAAGGGCCAAGGCCATAGCTAATTCTATTATTTTGATGTAGATTGATTAAACAAGGATATCAACTTCAATATTTGATTATCCCAACCATGTGCCTTGACCTTTTTCTCTATTATACCTATTTGGAATGTTTAGCCCCAAAAAAAACCTTTTTTATTTTTATTTTTTAGTGGAATGGTTAGAAATTAGAATTCTCAAGGAAAACTTGAAAGATAAATTTAGAAATAAAGAAATGGGGGAAGGGATCTATAGGCCACCTGTGGATAAAATTTCACTGTTGTCATGGTAGCAGCCAAGGGAATGGAATCTCAGAGGTAGATTTGAAAATACCCACTTTAGGTGAATTTGTTCAACCTTATCTCTGAGATTCTATTCCCCTGATCGCTACCAGTGCAATCCAAGCAGCAGCCAAGTTTTGTTCACCACTTCTGTATTAGCATCTCTCATGCTTTTTTTTTTTCCTAAGCAAAGGCCCATAAGCCAACTACAGAGGGCGAAGGCTCAGACGACCAACAAAGGTATCACTCAACAATAAGAAGGGGAGTTCTAGTGGTCACTGCCTCAATAGACAACACCTAACCAACTAGGCTCAACAGCTGTTGGCAACTTCCATGCTAATTCAATGGGCACATAGGAGGAATTTTCTTAAAAAAATCCATGTAGTCAGAGAGGAGAGAGTGTGTAAGTGGGCATATGTTACCAATAGTGTGTGTATCATTTCCTTTCAGGCCCAATTTTTTTCTTAATTTGGTGCAATTTATATTCTATATGAAAATTGTCCTTAATATAAAATTTTTCAAAATTTTTTTTTTTGGCAGTATATATTAAAATAAACAGTAAAAAAATCTTATTTTACGAGAAAAATTATCTTTCCGCTGTTTTACATTTAAACAAATAGAGGGAAAAAAAAATATCACAATCTTTAGGAAGATGAAATTTTCCATGTGCTCATGTAATGAAACAATAATGAATGCACTTTCACTATAATTATTTGACTAGGGTTTGAAAAATCTGTGAGGTTATCATCTTTTTTATGTCATGTCTACCTTTATACATATGAAGATGAAATTATCATCCAGTTATTCTAGCAGAACTTAACATTATTATTCTAGTAAACAACACAGAAATATTTATAGGCCCAAGATATATTTATGGACAGATCTTACACCATTTGAACGTTGGAGTGACAACTCCTTTTTTTTTTTTTTTTTTTGACAACTCCTGTCCTCTATCGAATAAGATAATCTTTGAATTAACCACGGGTAAATCTAAAGCTCAATAAAACAATCAAAACACTTCAACACCTCTCTCTCTCTCTCTCTCTCTCTCTCTCTCTCTCTCTCTCTCTCTCGTTTGGGTGCATACTGTGTCTCTAAATAATTAATTTCTCGATACTTTAGCAGTAAAATAATAATAATAATAATCTGAAATTGATTTTCATTTTTCAATCGAATAAGGAAAATGGGCTTTGAAACATGTGTTTCTCACAGGCTCTGATTTCTGGTTTTTCCTTTGATTTAGGAAGGATTACATAGCCTTAAATCTTAAAGTTTTATGCACCCTTTATTTTCTAATCGAACTCTATACTTTAAAACCTCAACAATAAGAAGTTCAACCTTATCCCAACTTAATAGGGTTAACTATATGGATCAAACAAAATAAAGTAGGTAAATACTGATGTCTAAACAGAAAAGAGGTGAAGAGATGAAAAAAGAGGGATAAGAAACGAGATGAAAAATGAAAATGAAAAATACATAAGAGAGATGAAGAACGCAAGATAATAAATAAAAGATGAAAGTAATAGGAAAAAGGGTAGCTGGGCAGAAGCACAGCTAGATGGGGTCAACCACATTGATCCTTACTCTCCAATAGGCTATATACGAGGTCATACTTGATAAAAAAACCTAAACTATGCATTTCATTCCTCACAACTTCTCCTATAATCATTTTAAGTCTGTCTCTAACTCTTTTAACTCCATTCCAAAACATATAACTCCTTACTGGGGCATCCTGTAACGACCCAAACCCAAGATAAGAGTAAGAGTACAACCTTAATGAGCATTGATCTCATGATCGGTTTTATAATTTGCATTTGACTAAAAGTTGGCTGATTTTTTTTCTTTTTAATATATAAGTAGCCTTCTTTTCTGATTACGCGGAAATCTATCATTCATCAAAACACCAATAAAATACAACTTCATATGTGTATATATACATGTATATTTTTTAATAAAATATAATCTTGTTTTAAAAGACATACAATGAATAAATAATAAATCTAGAATATTACTTAGGAATAATAACCATTATACCCCTAGGGTGAATTCCTATTTAACCACTAAAAGTTATGCCTAAGGGATTCTCAAATTTGGGGTTTCACATGTCCCTAGGCCTCTATCGACTGACCATACCATCTCAAACGACTTTCTCGGAACTTATCATTGATCAATGCAACTCTCAAATTATCTTTAATAGATCCATTATGTACTTTGTTGTCTCTTGTTTTTCCGCATATCCATCTTAACATCCTCATCTTTGCTACATATTGTGAGGACAAAAATCGAAAACATAAGATTTCCTCTGTTTCCTTCTGCCTCTCAAAGAGATAATGACACTTATCTTGGGGTTGCAATCCCTCTCTATTATCTCGGCAGAGCCGGTTTCTTCTATACCTTTCTACACTTCTCATTTTCCCAAGGTTGCTAGGGTTTTATCATAAGTTCTTATGTACGACATGAAAGGAGATGGAGAAAACATGATGTTTGGAGTCGTCACCTAGGATAATAAAGCCCAGAACCCTAATGGTGAGCCTAATTCAGATCAAAAGATTGAGCTCGAGTGAAGGAATTTAATTCCAATGAAGGTATCAAATCCCCAAGTATGACTTCATATTTAGTCTATTCCAGAGATGCTAGTCTCTATTAGATTATGAGAGTGGGAAGGTGTTAGGCACCCACCTTTTCCCGTAAATTTTGATCTTTTTACCAGATGCTTGATTTCAAACTTTCTCCCCCGAGAATTTGTGTAACCCTATACCAACATGCTTGATATTTGTATTTGAATGATATCATAGTGAGAGAAGATGTGTATGCGATAATGATAGAGCAAAATAAAAATTATTTCTAATTTATAAAAAAAAAAAAAAAAAAAGGGGTATCATAACAATCATATATGGCTATATCACATGTAAATGCGGACAATGTAATAGCTGTACGGAAGCTATATCACATGCAATAACAAGAAATTAATCCTAAAAGTGATGCATGGAACATAAGTAATATTCATATCCTCCCCATTTGCAATAATGAGAGAAAACCCTAATATAATCACATGGAATAATAAAAAAAGACATCTATATCCCCCATATGCAATAATAGGAAATTGTTCCTGATTTACACGCATTGAATGATAAAATTCATATTTATATCCCTCACATATAACAATAGAGGTTATCCCTAATTTATGAAAATTTGGGCAGCATAATTGTTGTAAAATGTTATTTTACATGTTGATGTGGACAACGGAACAACTGTGCAGAATTATATCATATGTTGATGCGGACAACGTATCAGTTGTAATTGATCACCGCAGGGTTGGCCTTGGATGAAATATCCCAGCCCATCCTCAAGATGGCCTCTTGAACTGAGTTAAGGGAACCTAAGGTTGAGTTGGGATTTTAATTTCACCTGAAAAGAGTTGGGATTTTAAAAAAAGGCCAGTCTAGCCTGGCCCGGTTGCACCCAATAATAGATAGTGCATGGACGACTTAACAAATAACAAAAAAATGGGAGAGATCTCCGGTGTCTTTTAGTTATCCTTCCACTGTTACTTTAAACCGATTGGACGATATTGGCATTTTCAAGTGTGATTATAGATGAATTGGATCCAAATTTTGTTTTCAATCCTTGAAAATAAATGAATTCGATGGATTTTCAGGGAATAAATGATTTGATTCCTTTGTTTCTCATTGATTTGCAGGGCTGAAAATAAGATTTGAAAGATGTGAGAAGGATTCTATTGTTTCTCATATGATTTATTGAAAAAAAAAAGAAAAAGTTTAGGTATGCCATTAGTATACCGTAAGTTAGCACCCATTGTGTCTACTACTCTCTCTCTCCTCCTTTTTAAATGACCCCATATCCTTTCTTAATGATATCCCATTATGTGTTTCCATTGGTATTGTCCGACAACTTATCGTACACCGGTGGCATACCTGAGAAAGGGCCACTCCAGTAGCAACTCCTCCAGCACAAGCCTTCCACAAGAAACTTTGGAAGGGCCAATCTGGATCTGAGTTCCAGATGTTGATGCTGATACAACCTCTTTTAGATCCTAGAGAGTATATAGAAGATGGTATACCTTCTTGATGCTAAAAATAACAGACTTGAGGCTCCTCACTTCAAGAAGTCTGCTAGCTAGAGAGAATAGGGGCAAGGTGACTTTCAAAATTTCTTCAAGACAATATTATCATAGGATATGTTCATACTTTCATTTCTCCAAGCACAAGATGCATTGCAACCAATAGTAACGTGAAGGAAATCAGTCGATTTCCTTTGGCATCTGATTTCCTTTGGCTTAGGCATTGTCAAGAATGAAACTCAGTGCTTGAGTGCACAAAATAAGGAAGGCTGGGGATAAGGGGTCTCCTTGTCTGATTCCTCTAGAGGGAATGATCTCATTGCAGATGCTGCAATTGAATAACAATTTATAAGATGTTGAGGTAATACAGTTCATCATAGGCCTTTTTCATATCGAGCTTAAGAGTGACCATCCTTCTCTTCCCTTTCTTCCTTTTCTTAATGTAGTGGAATATCTCGTGGAATATCGACATTTTCTTAGCTCATTTTCCTTTGATTGCGGAGCCATTGACACTGGCAGATGTTGGATGCTTTCTAATTCAGCCTTGAGATTCTAAATATTTTTCTAAATACAGAAAACTTGGTCACTTCTGATCATCTGTTTCTTCATTGTCTCTTGGCCAGATAGCTTTGGTCAGCAACTGGTTTCCTTCCTTCAGTCTTTTAGCAATGTCTCTATTCAACATTGGATATCAAGTATTATTAGCATGAAATCAAGACACAAATGCTATTTTTAGTGATATTACTTCAAATGCTACTAGTCTATTAAGACAACTGAATACATTTGCAGATGTTCTATGAAACAGTTCCTTGATGTTGGCGAAGTAATTCTTGAATCCTTGCCTTGTCCATTATGGGGGATCGATCCTGAACTCCCTGCGTCATTCCTTTTTCTAGTATAACGAAATAGGGGACTTCACTAAGTCCATTCTTATGAAATCTTGAAAAAGACCATTTACCCTTACTTCAACAAAGGAAGCCCTCTTCTTCTTCTTCTATAGAAGAGACATTTTTTCCTTGGTCCCAATTCACTACTAAACAAGTCCAAACCAATTGAATACTTATCTGTGGAGAGACATCCGCAAACCATTTATTTTCATTGGTCTGAGGTCTCCTCCCCCGCTAACTTCTTTCCTGTTTCGCGGAACATGTTGGCTCTTCTTACTCCTTTGTTGCCGAGGCCCTTTCCCTTCGTGAAGCCCTTGTGATTGCTCTATCTAAACCATCAGCAGCTTATCATGTAAGGGGATTACTTGGGAGTCCTTCAATCCTTATTTGCTTCAACTTCTAATTCTTCTTGGAGGACAGCTCACATTCTCCAGGATTGTAGAGTGTTGGGGGAGCACCTATCTGGAAATCCTTTTTATATTAAGGCTTTGATTGGTTAAAAAAAAAAAATCCATGTAAAACAAAAAATTTCAAGCTAATCCCACCTTTTTGTACTCATTGTAGCTGAAGTTTTTCCGGTTATGGATCTATACGCAATGGGATATAGAGCTGATCTGGGTTGGGGACTGCATCAGGGCAGGTCCAGAAGAACGCTTATGCGGTCAGTTGTCACTATTAACCTCTCAAATCATTCCACCAAAAGGATAAAAAAGATGGGAGTAATCCAACAAAGACATATTGAGGATTAATCCAGAAAAACTTCCCCTTAAAGTGAAATCCACTATTATGGAGCACAAGAACCCTGCTGATTATCTTGAGTCGGACTCAAGAGATTTATCTTGATTCAATGTTGATGACACTAACATGGAATTGGAAAAGGAATTTTTTCTACCATATTGGCCCCAAAACCTTTGGAACATTTAAATGAACTAGTCTGGCATGGATCATGCAAGATGCATCAGATTGAGTGCAAGCCGAGGTCACTGTTGATATTGATAACCCTCACTGGACAAGTCCAAGACAAGTTATATTTATCTAAAAAGAGGTTAAGTGATACTAAAATATGAAGCATAATTTAAATGTATCACTAACATATCATGAGCACATATAAAGGTTGTCCATACTCTACACTGTAACTGTAAATTTGTTCTGATTTTATACATGTGAATCACAAAGTACTTGCAAGAGGTTTTCTATACCCTGTGCTAGTACAGCAGTTTAGGCTTGCAACTTTCAGGTTCCAAGATAGGGGCCATTGGTGGATACAGGTGGGCCATATGAATATCTCCACTCCCCGCAAGCTAAGCATCTCTCTGACTTAACACTGTTCTCTAGGGTACAGAATTTGCATGACCAGATCTTGGACATGTTTCTCGCATCTTTTTGCTTTGGGGTGTCACAGGCTTCACAAGTAAGAGTAAGTGGCTACAATAGGACAAACATGGTATAAGATTCTGAAGTATAAAAATATATTTAGAGGAAAATCCACAAGGAAAGGAAAGAAAAGATGTGAAGTTAATTCTCCATGGTTATTTGCCAAGATAAAAAACAACAGACTCAACCTTATCCCAACTTAATGGGGTTGGCTACATGGATCTTTTAGAAAAAAAAAGGGAAAGAAGAGATGCAAAGATGAGAGTAAGAGGGAAGAGGAGACCCAGCCCAACAAGTCAGGAGAATCTCAGTTAAATGGGGTTGGCTACATGGATCCTTGCCCTCGAATAGGCTCTATCCAAGCTCATACTTGGGACAAGACCAAGACTATAGATGTCATTCCTCACCATTTCACCTATATTTTAGGTTTGCCCCTAGTTCTTTTTAACTCCTTCAATTTGAATTTGATCGCTCCTTACTGGGGCATCCTCAGGCCTTCTTTGAACATGGTCAAACCACCCCAAACAACTTTCAAGGTCAGACAGGACTTAGAGAGAGAGAGAGAGAGAGAGAGAGAGAGAGAGAGAGAGAGAGAGAGAGAGAGAGAGAGAGGGATCTTAAACTGAAAAATGGTTGTCAGTAGGCGAGATTTTGATCAGCACAAGCAGCAAGTCTTCTGAAGTCTTTTGACCAAAATATGCAAATATATCAATTTTTAAGAACAGTATGTCCCAGTTATGTTCAGTAAGTATGATTAGCACATTGTCCACATCATTCATTTGACAGAAAAAATTTTTGATCAACAACTGCCTAAAAGTCCCAAGAATGACCTTTATCCACCCATATGGTAAATCAGATTAATTTGAAAATTCAAAAAAAGGAGAATTATCGTGTACTTAATCTGTTTTAGATGGTGATTTGAGTGATCCAAACAGTCACCCATTAGATGTGAAAATTGAAAAATATCACACAAAGTGGAATGGTTAGTTCATGATCCACACAAAACGTCCCAACATCATTTCTAATGGTTAAGAAAATAGTATTTATGCATATAGTGGCAGTGTCCAATGAATAAGAATAGAATATCACCTGATTAAGCAGAGTGCATGCAGTGCACTCCCAAAGTGATCCATCGTGTCTACTGTCCAACCTTCCACGATTATGCGTGGATCCAGAAGCTGAAGTTCGGATAGGAATATCACGCACGGTATCTTCTTTAGGTGTCTCAGAAGACCCTATAGATGATCCAATCCTCCCTGGCATAACAGTGCTACTTTCTTCAAGAGTTTCAGACCCGCACCACAAGTCATCGTGCAATCTCCTTTCCGCTGCCATGGCAGCAGCTTGTATTGGACTAAGTGCAACCATAATCTCACTATCACCACCCAAACGCTTTGGTCCTGATGGAAATAGAGCTCCTCGACGTGCTCTGTTTTCTGCTGCAGCAAGTGCTGCCTGGCGGATAGATGACAAAGGAGGTTGATGTGAAATACCACCCAAACGTCTTCCAGGAAGATCAAATCCCTGACCGGTGCCAGTTATTCCTTTGGCCAGAAGATCCTCACATTCCTACAGAAGAGCAGAGGTTAAAAAAGAATGAAATCAGTGAAGCAAATGCATGATACAATAATTAAAGTTGGGAGAAAAGATACATAGAACAGATGGTTTTCTCATGGGTATCAGTTTATAAATCAGGAAGGAAAAAAAAAAAAAAAAACTCTGCCTGAACAAATTCAACCCGTGTAAAGGAAAACCAAACACAACAGCACAGAGTTTTCCCCTGATGAGACAAACAAATATCATTTCCAATATTTGGGAAAATGTTTATAAATAAATAAATAATAGATTACTAAATATGCTTGCAGACCAATAAAAGTAGGATCTCCTGAAGCTGGTCATGAATCTAAGTAGCAGAGAACTTTCCACGTAATTATATCCAGTAAGCAGCTCATATTGTTTCACCTCTAGTTTATCAGTAATTATAGTCTCAGTGAAAACTATATGAATAGTTTTTATGGATGGTATTCCCCAAATTAGCTTGAAGGTAGCTGTTCTATAACCATCTGTTGTAGAAAAGTTGGAGGATTATTGAACTCAAACATTGGCTAGTTCTGGCATTCAACCTCCCAATGCCAAAATTGACACCAGGGTCAAACAAGCTAACTTTTACTGACCTAATAAAAGATTAGCCTGTTCAGGCACATCGAGTTCTCATTGGCCCAAGTGAAGCACAGAAGAATTTGGATAGATCTCTACAACTTCTGTGAAAATCCCAATCTCTCAAATTCACTATAGTATAAAGGATAAAGAGAGTCAACAATCTACTATCTTGGTTTCTAACTTTACATAAGCGTTCCAAGGAAACATAAACGGGAGAGATGAGGAGCAAAACCATTCTGATTTCATCTAGTAGCTTGTAGAAATCAGCATTATGGGGACCATGCTCGTTATGGCAGAGCTCATGCAACATGGTATCAAGGATCTGAGTATAAGGGAAAAAATCCCACTCTCTGTTCGGCCTCCGCAATCTGAGCTTAACTTCCGCACCTCCTCCAATGTTCAATCCTAAACGAGAAGGATTGGCAGGGCTGCATTTTCAAATTTTCCAATTAGAAAAATAAATTTATATAATTAAATATTTACTATAGAAAATGAAAGAGAGATCAATACCAGAACTCTGAAAGGATCTTCACTCTCCATTTTTGTTTGCGCATGATTGGTTGCACTTGTTTTGCTACATTCTCAAGAATCCTCTTTGCTTCATCCTCCCCCACCTTTTTGAGAGGTTTGACTTCCCATACCTTGTTAAGATCATTGAGATCCATGTGACGTTGACAGAAATCCTGACCAGAAATAGAGGCAAAGAACCAGTGTTTTTTTTCAGTTTGAGATAGTTGAACGCAGCTCAAGCATTTGGTCTTAATTTGGATAAAATAGAAGATTTGCCACAAATCAAAGTAGTAGGCCATGGCATGCTCATTTTGTGATTATAAGCTTGAATTTTGACAAAATCTTGCTCAATATCAACACAACAGGTTCTTATTGAGTAGCATCACTTCTTTAGAGGACAATTAAAGATCTAATTTCCATCTAGGAGTGAATCAATTAACATGAATTCTTTTAAACAGAAGAGAATAAGTTCAGCTTCAATACCTCTGAGAAAAAAATGGCCTTTTCACCCAAATGGTCCACTTAGAGAGAGAGGGGAGGGGAGGGAGGGGAGGAGGGGAGGGGAGGGGGGAAGGAAAGGGGAAAGGTAAGGGTGTTAATCGGTTCGGTTTCGGTTTAAACGGTGCGGATCAGTTCGGTTCACATTTATTTGACTAAAACCATAACCGCACCATTTACTAAATGGTTCCACTTTCTGAAACTGTGACCGTTTAGTAAACGGTTTTGGTTTATTCCATGCAGTTTGTAAAACGGTTCACAATCGGTTTGTTATAACTTGCAACCATCTCTAAACTGAAGATCATAAGCTTATCCAAAAATAATTGGCAACCACAAATAAGAGATTCTATATTAAAGATGGTATGTCTTAATTTGATAATCTAGTGCTATTTCTTTGCATGGTCATTCTCAAACATTTAGAACTAATATCATACAACATCCAAATCCAGCCTTCTACAGCATAAAATATTAAAATGACAGGTGGTTCAGCCAAAACACCCCATCTATGATAACATAATAACATAGTAACATATATAAATTACAAGTTCATGATCTAAAGCCTAAACTTGAACTGAATTGCAATAAATCATTCCAAAGCAGGATGGGCACTTAATTTAATTGTTAATTGTTATACGGATTACTGCCCCTTCTTTATTTAATTGTTATACGGATTAATCAGATCAGTTTAAACGGTTTAACCGGTTCAGTTTAAACGGTTTCAATTCGGTTTGAAACCAACGGGTTCCACGGTTAAAACCGACCCAACCCGTTTAGATAATCGGCCTGAAACTTGAAACCATAACCTCACCATTTACTAAACGGTTTTGTGGTTTCGGTGTAAACGGATCGGTTCGGTTTCAGTAAACGGTTTCGGTTACAAATTCACATCATTAGGGAAAGGTTAAGATCCATAATTTTAATTGGATTCCTTGAATATGAGGGAAAAAAAAAATATCTATCACTCCAAAAAAACAAATGACTAGGAAATTTTGGAAGTCCAAAATTAAAGGTCCAATTAATAACCAAACTCAAAAAACAAAACATGAATTGAACATCTCATTGAGGCTAAAAGATGATGCACAAGACCTGTCCAAGTTTGACAACTCCAGAATACTTTTTTATTTAGTAAAAATGAATTCAGAAACTTAAAAAACATATTCTAAATAGTCAGCAGGTGTCCTAGAACATCTTAAACCAACCTAAACAGTTTGAGAACCAAAGAAGTTTTAAAAAAAGAAGGGACTATGGGTACTGGGTAGATACTTATAAGGTGAATTATGCTTCTACAGATGATTAATTTAGCATGCTCTAAATTTGTATATGAAATGTCTATCAGAACATAAAATAAGGGATTTTTCACATCTGTTTCATCTAACAATGTCTTGAAACATTCATTCAGAAATAATAAGAAATTAAAAGTCCTTTAGTTAGAAAATCAATTCCACCTTAAAGACTTCTACTCAGCAAGAGATACCCAATTACTACACACACACAGACACACTAAACCAAGTACTATAGGCGCAGAAACTGAGGAAACAAATACGAACGAATAAAAAAATTAGGATAAAGAACTTGGAGAAACACTCGAGCTTGCAGAACCCTGTACAGATGATGAATTATTGGGTCTACCAGAAATAAAACTAATCATAATATCAGAAACAGAAAAACCATCTGACAATAACTACTTACAGGGATTCAAATTCTAAACAACTGCAAACAATCATACAGAAAAAGACAGAGAGAAAGAGAGAGAATACCTTGTCGTTGGAAGCAATGACAAAGAAAGGGAACGGAACGTAAAGATTGCAGATTGAGCTTCGATCGTCACTGGATTATAGACGAAGGGGTTGCTGGAATTTAATCCACCGCACTTTGAAGACGACTGCCAGTAATTAGTGGCTCAAGAGATTCAACTTTTTATTTTTATTTTTAGAGGAAATTACATTTCAAGTATTACACAATCCTCTCCTGCAAAGTTTGAAATTACACCCCATTCTCTTGAAGTTCTAAATTCTATCAGACCTTTTAAGTGTTACAAATTTGTTTTAAACCCCAAAATACCATTGATCCAATGGAGAAGACTTATTTGCCCTCAACCCTTATTTTTATCAGCTTTCTTGAGAAACCATTAACCGATTGGGATTTAGGGTTTTTAACTTGAGATTTATGGATTGAAATCGGAGAGACTGGAATTAGGGTTTTGGCAATCGATTCCGCGTAACCATTGTTGAAGTCTTGAAGATCGATCACTCCCCTCTCTGAAATCGCGTTTGGGTTCCAGATTTGCACCTCTCTGTTCTGCAATTGGGTTGAAGTCTTGAAGATCGATTACTCCCCGTTGAAGGTGGATCAATGCATGGCTCGATTGCAGGAGATGGTGATAGAACGACGTTGCTTCTGCCAATTTTATAATCAGTTCTATTTGATATGAATCGAACTGTTGTGACTGCACGAACTCAGGCTTACAAAGTAAAGAAGCTCTCTTTGTTGCCTTCTTGCAAAAGAGAGAGCAGCTTCTTTGGATTTGGGTTTCTTCCCCTGAGAAAGGAGCGTCTTGTTTACAATTTGACAGAATTAGAATGGGTTGAAATCGTCTGCAATTCCGATCTCGTACAATTCCGTGCAATACCACCTTCAGGCGGTGACACGTGTGTTGATACCAATACAATGGTCCAGATCTAGTACAACTAATAAAACATTAAATCAGTGAAGAGACATTTAAATCAGATCTAGACCATTGTATTGGTATCAATACACGTGTCACTGCCTGAAGGTGGTATTGCACGGAATTGTACGAGATCAGAATTGCAGACAATTTTTTTCCAATTAGAATCGATGAGTAAAATATGTAAATGAAAGCAAAAGAAATGGATTCTTGGCGCCCGCGCCCCAGATGATTAAGTGATTGAAGTTAATTCACATTGAAATAATCTGTAAAGCCCATGAAATTGCTATTAGTAAACTTTTAATGCATATTATAATGTGAAGGATACACCCACGGATAGTCCATGAATTTCTCAGTAAATAAATTCTGTTCTTCAAGACAAGGAGACTTTATAAGGTAAAAACCCACCAACGTTCTGATCATTCTGTAATGTATTGTACCAATTTCTTGGCAACCCAGATCAGTAAGAACTAATTGTAGTCTCTTGAAATTGATTATGATTTTCCCCTTTCTAAAAGATTTCTTCCAAGTTGGGTAATTGGTTAATGGCTTTGCCTGAAATGATTTCATATATGGCAGACAGCATTGCCAGTCTGGATAATCTTTTACCCAGATTATCTATGCTTCTCAATGACTTTGATTTATCTGAACAAAGGAATGGCGTCGAATGTCACTGCCCGGAATGTCAGTAGGAGAGACAGTTGGGGGTGGAGATTACAAGATAGCACTCCATTTACCTACAAGTGGGTTAGTCGTAACAGAGTCAGATTGAACTCTTAAGTTTCAGAAAATGAACTTAAATGAACCCAAGAAACAAAAGAAAGAGCAAGAAACAGACGAAATCAAGTAACAGGAAATCACCTTTAGACCTGCAGCTCCACCACCATAACCATCGTACTGCACGGCGTTCATGAGCCTATGTTGAATCGACCAAATCCAATTTTATCGAATTGTTTTTCAAATTCTCCAATTCTTTCAGTTTATTCAATGATCTAGTTATCTGAAATTCCATTTGCGGAGAAACATATACATAACCACAGGAAGACTTAGCTTCAATGGAAACTAAATCAAGTCAATAACTAAATGAAGAAATATCAATCTTCGGAAACTGCATTTCAATTTTCATAGATCTCATTAAATCTGAAATATTATGAATCTGGACATGGAACTGGAATCGAAACAATAGAAGGTGGAGAGGATGGCGATAGAGCCCTCCAACTCATTTGGACATCTTCTCAGATATTGGGTGGATTCCAGATGCAATGATATAGCACTTTGTAGTACTATTACTGGGTATTGGTTAGTGGTGGCATTCATCATCATAGGGAGGTTTTGGATCCAATTGATGGGGTTCTTCATGATGATGGGGTTTATGTTTGCACTAGCCATTCCATACAATCATTGGCATCACTATAACCACATTAGGTTCGTGGTGTTTTAGTCATTCACCATTTTCTTCACAAACTTTGGGCCAAATGCCACGACTTTTAGGGTATTGGTGAGGCTAAGGTCGACATGCCATGGGATATTATCGGCAGCAGGGAAGGAAAAAGGGAGGTAAGATTGTTAGATGGGTTTGATCCATGTAAGATGTCGGGTTTGGGATGAGTGAGGGTAACTGGGTAAAGAAATTGGAACTTTTTTTCCTTCGTCGGATTTGTTTCCTCCACATGTCGTATAGATAGGTCTCTATGGGCACTTTATGGGTGATGGCCTCGATGGAGAGGATCCGGATCCGCAGTTAGATAGGACCCCCCCCCCCCAAAAAAAAAAAAAAGACCTTGTTTTCTCATCGAATTGTTCAAAATTTTGAAGAGAAGTCAATATGGGCAAAGTCATTATTTGCCATCTTCTTGTTCTTTTTTCACTTATGGTAAGTTTTTTAGCCTTTTTTTACTTTTCTCTCTTTTAAGGAAAATTTTTGTTGTAATCAAATTTTGTAAAAAAAATAAAATCTTATTTCTGCCACAGTAGTTTTTCTTTCCGGTCCCATCATGAGAGAATGTGTATGTAAATTCCACTTTGAGTCAATAGGTCTTCAATTCATGCTAGTAGTTTTCTCTAAAAAAATTCCTCTCCAATTAGTGGGATGCCCAATTAGCGCATATCCCCAAGTCTACCCTGATAGAAAATAAATGTGGAAACAATTCAAGGAGATCGATGAACTTGCACGATAAATACTGCAAAGGCATGTTTTAGGCATACCTGAATCTATGGCTGAAGAATAACAATTCCTCAAATCTCTTTTCATATGCTCCTTGTACAACACAATCAATGTTGGTCTAGTCTACCTCTTTTCCTTTTATTTTTGGTCATTAGCTTCACTTATTGGGTCAATGATAACTATATATAGGGGTGAGAATAGGGACCAACTCTGTAAGAAAATTAGGGTTTCCTTCCCATTAAAAAAATAATACATTAGGTCCACATATAGTAATATATATTTCATATCATTAAGGTGTGCTAATAGAATCCGATATCTCCATAGAGATCACTTACCATATTTCACTTACCATAATTTAACAATTATCAAAGTGTACATTCTTAGTATGACAGTTGTACTTCCAGCCATTACCAAAAAAAAAAAAAAACTAAATATGACAATTTCCTATAATGACGACATACTAAATATGAAAATTCATAACATTTATTTATAATAACAAATAACACATGAAATATGTTATCTTATCCATAATGCATTAGATATAAAAAATTATATACAAGCATGATCTTTAGGCCCAAATGACTATAATATCTAATACAAATATTTACTTATAAACTTTAAAGTCAGTCACAATAAAGCTTTATAATTTCTTTAAGTAAAAAATTCACTAGCTAACTTATAGACCAAAACAATAATAAGCCATTAACAAATAAAGGTAATGTGAACTTAGATCCATAGTAAGTGTAAACAACTTCATAGGTTTTATACCAATAAGCTACTAAAACTTTAATGGTTCATTTAAATCATTCAAATACGATATATCTATTTTATTTTGATGATTTTTCAATAAAATTACACATTATCACAAGTTTATATAAGACATATAAATTTAAAGAAACATTACTTAAACAATGCACTTGTGATATTTTGAATCATAATGAAGTGTCAAAATTCATAATTAAGTGTCTCGTGATGAAATCGGAAATCACGAACAATAAATATAGCATCGAAGAAAATATTGAAATACCCTAAGTTGGCTTAAAATTCATAAAAATGACTAGTACAGTGCACATAATAAAACATATATATTGCATTTATCACCCTCAATAGAATAATATTTTGTTCTCTGATTAATATAAGAGAGTGGGAGCTAAGTGACACAAGAAAAATATCAATTATAAGAGTCAATATCAGTTTATATTAGAACTAGATTTAACTATTGACTTGAACAAACATGGTCAAAATAGCAACAGTATAAATAGATTTCAGAAGTCATTTCAATAAATCAAAATCAAACGATTTTCTGATTTGACTTGCATAAATTGTTTATGATCTATCCAATTATTAGACTCCAAAAATATATTTCATTGAAATTATAATGAAAATAAATAATAAACCACCAACATCTACAAGTAACATAAGATGATCTTGTATCATAACATTTCAAATATAAATATAGGCATCAACATTAATATTAATCTTTAAGATGTTAACTCTACCCACAAAGGATTTTCACTAAAGCCCATTTAAATAGACCACATCAATAATAAAGTTTAACTTGGTGAGATTCATGTGTATTCACTGTAATGACTATATCATTCAAGAGTTATAACTGAAACTGTATCATTATCCTTTAGGCTAAGAATGCACTAGTCCTCTTGTAAATCCACATTTGTTGTGAAAATAACAATAACTTGATGTCATTTCACCTTTGGCTTAAAAACCTCTAGGTTATTGCGATTTTCTTTAACTTTGGTGACATCAATTTTAGGCAAATGTCATCTACTATGTTGTCCTAAGAAAAATTATGAAAGAATAAGATACGTCACTTTGGTGAAATCCACCTCACCCTTTCATTGTTTCCTAAAAATGCATTATGTAGCTAATCATGTGCAGAAGCTTACACCCAGTTTAATTCTAATATATTTATTCATCATAGGGTGTTCCAAATATGACATGTAAGTACAAAATGCCATTAATTTTCTATCTTTGTCATTCATAAATAAATTTTCAATATCATGGTAATGATAAACCAATATAGAAACATTCATAAATAGAAATACAATTTCGAAATCGTTCTGGAACAAAAACATGACACTACAAATATTTCAGAATAGTCTGAATTTCATCCTCCCACTGGTCAAACCATATAAATAGTACAAAGTAAATGTGACAAACCAATCAATTTATAAAATAAAACAAATAAACCACATGCCTATGGTTTATAGACCGTTTCTATTTGGCTTTAAATAGGTAAGATAATAACCACATAATGCATTAATAATGTATGTCACTTGTACAATTTAATGTTTTCAATACAGTGAGATGTATGTGCATGTTAGCATCATATCCATTTACATATGGCTTCCAGAACTATATTGCCATGATAACAACCAAAACTCAAAACCAAAGACAACTATCATAATCAGGTTAAAAAAAAAAATAATAATTTCAATAATTAAACCAAAATCAGATAATTCCAGATTGTACTTTTATAAGCAGTTTAAGTCTTATCTATTTATATGGTTTCATAATTATGTTGCATTAAAATTGTAAAAGAAGTAGTTAATTCACCCCCACTTTATAAGCCCAAGCTCAAAACAATTTAAAATCAACTTTAAAACTCATTACTTTGGTTTTTAATAAAATTCATTAAATACTATTTTAATGTAAGCTCATTACACACTGAATTCCAACATTCTAATCCAAATCCAAGTCCAAGCCCAAGCTTACCGTCATAACTAAAAACCCAAACATGTCAAAAATATGGGTCACTGGGTCAGGTTAAAACTTGACCCGATTAGTTCGATTTGATTTTAAATCAGTTCAATCATGTGTGGCCCCCAACTGATTTGATCATGATTCAGTTTGGTTTGGTCCACAATTCAAGTGAACCCTATTATTCTTTTAAATGAATGAAATCTCCAATGGCTTATGACTTAATAGTTTTTAATAGACTTAAAACTTTAAATAAAACCAACGATGGGCTTGAACCCAATAGCCCATAAATTATAAATTTAACATAACCCAATTATTAGTTAAGACCTTTAAGGATATAATTGTAAAACCGCTCATAAAATCGTACCAATCCCATAGGAAAAATAGTCACTAGATACTAATGACATTATCCGTTGCTTCCAACCTCCAACTTCAAGTTTTAGTAGACCACAACTGGAAAGCTCTCTGATTAAAGAAATAAAAACTAACAAGAGAATCTTAAACTTTGAAAACATCAAAGTCAAATAGATCTGAGCTCATTACGCCCTTACTCATTCATTAGCTAAAAGTCAGCACCAAATCAAAAGAAACTCGAGATTAAGTCACTTAGTTAACAACTAAAAGCACCAAAACTTATTCCAAGCTACTCAAGAAATCAATCCGAGCCGACGAACTCCTGTTAAAGGTAAAGTAATAAAACATCGAAAATGTCCGAAATGCAACACTGCAAAGCAATACTTACTGACATCGAAGACAACCTTCAGAGAAGTTGGAAACGATCAAAGTTGATTATCTTGGAATGAACACCTTTCTCTTTGATTGAACCATAATAATCGATCTACTAAACCCATAATCTTTATATAAATAAGGTGTTAGGCTTAAGCCCATTAGTTTTAAGTGAAACATTAAGTTAAAACAAAGATATGTGCTATTGTTGTAAGTTAAAACAAATTAATATGGACCATCTATGGGCTCAGCCGATATACATTTAAATGTTTTTATTTTTTTATTTTTTTATTTTTTTTTTTAACTTAAACAATGTTAGACCCAAAATTGGGTCTATCATCTTCACCACGCATAACCTTTTTTTTTTTTTTTTCTTCTTATACAGACAACACAGCCACCACCAATCTGCTGCTGTGGTCAATACAGATCGGCATCGACAAAAGTCACAATAAATCACAATAGGAAAAACCCCCATTTATGGCGACCCTTCTCCAACAACAAAACCGATCCAAAAGCTCGTACAATAAGTGCATGTTATGCATAAAAGAACGCAGCCACAAAGGCTAGTTAAGGCATAGCTACAGGAGCCTTTTGGCTTGGCATGGCCGCAAGGAATTAGGAAAAGAGAAATAATGGGGGACGGTTTTGGCCGTAGGATCGGCTTGGCCTCTAGGTCTACCTTAGCCGCAAGCTTTGCTAAGTTCTTTTTTTTTTTTTTAATGTCTGCCTTTTAAGTAATAATTAAAATACTCAATATAAGGCTTTTTATGCACGTAAGTAATCGCTGAATCCAAATTTTTTTTTTTTGTACGAAATCCAACTTTCATTCATATAATAAAAAATAAAAAATATTTTACAACCCATTGTCTCAACCATGAGCAAGTTCTGATACCATTGATAGAAAATAAATGTGAAAATGATTCATGGAAATCGAGAAGCATGCACGATAAATACTACAAAGACATGTTTTAGGCATACTTGAATCTATGACTGAAGAATAATAACTCCTCAAATCTCTTTTTGTATGCTCTTTATACAACACGATCAATATTAGTCTGGTCTACCCTCTTTCCCTTTTACTTTTGGTCATTAACCTCACTTAATGGGTCAGTGATAATATATATATATATATATATATATAGGGGTGAGGGTAGGGACCAACCTTGCAAGAAAATTAGGGTTTTCTTCCTATTAAGGAAACAATATCTTAGGTCCACACATAGTAATATATATTTTATACCATTAAGGTGTGCTAATGGAATCCAATATCTCCATAGAGATCACTTACCATATTGGATTTTTCTGTTTACTAAATTTGTAGTCAACACCACTAAACCGATTTTGGAAACAAATATTGAACTATGCTAGCCCACCTAATTGGAAATCTTACATACCCAGCCATTGGATGGCTAATTGACCACGACAAGAGCCAACCAAGCACCCTACACATGCTTTTATCTTTTATCTAGAAATTCTCTACATTGCACTCTACTTGGTTCACTATTCTCATGATCTCATGCATGTGTTCAGTGAATTGGTAACGGGATTTAGATCCTCTCCAGTGCTACCAAGAAAACTCTCACTGGTACCTCTCTAACAACCCCCCCCCAAAACCCCACACATACTGGAGAGGATCCTAATCCTTGATCTATGGGTTCAAATTTTTTCTCCCCATCATTCTCCTTCCCTCTTCCAAATTGGTGGTTTGAATTCATAAACCAAATATTGAAAAAGATTTCAATCAATGCACATTACATAACTAATATCAGTGGATGCAGCTATATTCAACGTAAAATAGTTGGTGAAACAAATTTTACAGTAAAATTTGTATAATCAGATTTTCAGAAACGTATTTTTCCATTTTTCTGTGCCAAGAAACGGAAAAACGGCCCCAAAACCATTTGACAAACCTATTTCATTTCACCCATTTCTTGAAACGTAATTTGGAATTTATGGTACTTTTTTGTGCAAGAAATGAGAACGAAGAAACTATGATTGACTAAGACCACCCAAGAAACCATAGACCAATTCTAAATTGAGTTAAAAATCCAATTGGACCAAACCCACTGAGTCAGCTCAAGGCAGACTCATACTAATGCAGGTCGATGCCAGATGCCTTCTGAACAATGCCATTTATATCCAGGCCAATGTTGGCCAATTTGCAAATTAAACGTCAAGAAGCAAACCATGTTGAAAATGTAATTTTGTAGGGATTTGGTGAATCTTTGGCCATATATTGGCCTAATCTCGTACTTACCGCCCAATGCATGCATCTAGACACATAGGAAGAACACTAGGACACATAGTAGACTCTAGAAAACTCATGTGTCAAATGTAGGCAACTAATCAAAGCACATATTTCTTGTGTTGCAGAAATGTATATATATATATATATATATATAGTATACTGTAGTCATTGTTTACAGGATGGATGTGTACATCTGATAGACCTGACCACTTAGTGGTGTAGTGTGGATGAACATATGACTTTGTATGTGTGTGTGCAGTGTGGGGTTGTGAGACAGCTCTAGGCAGCATCAATAAACTATGTGTATATTTGTTTAAGTGCCATCAATAATTGCTACGTTTAGGCTACAGTTGAAAAAGGAAAAAGAATTTGGTATACTGATTCACTTCCCCTCCTCTCAATGACAACTGGGACCCAATAGTTCATAGATAATAAGGGGCAGTAAAGGATGATGCTCACGGCTCTAATACCATGAGAATTTGTATATCACATTCATGTAGAATGGAGTAGAAATAGAAAGATTATAGAATATGTATAGCTAACACTCAGGAACCACAACCATCTCAAGGCTTTGCTTGTTGCTGCTTAATAGTTACTTGGAGGTTCGGGTTTCAGGAGTGAAAAGAGAGATTCTCCAGTCAAGTTTGGTCAAAGTATTGCCTCTAGTAGAGAGAAACGATTTTATGGAGTTAGGTCCATCTCCCTATGAAAATTTCTATCTCAAAAGACCGATTTGATAAAAGGAGGTGTTCATAGGTATATGAGGAAAGGGATTTTTCATTCAGAATCAATGTGGGACTAACACGACTAACACTCCCCCTCACCTGTAGGTAGGTCGGAACCACCTGCCATGTGGACATAACTATGAAGGATAGAACCGGAAGAAACTGGAAAAAACCTACTTTAATACCAAGTAAATTTCCATATGAAAAAGACTGATCTGATAAGATGAAGTGTTTACAAGTATATGAGAAAAGAGATTTTTCCACTCAACGTGGACTAACATGACCACCACCCTCCATTTCAACTTGGTAGGTAGAGTGTGTGAAATCCACTCAAAAAGGTGCTGAATTGGGATGATCTTTCAAGGTTTTCATTGAGGTGGAAGAAGTTGGGAGGGACTTTCAATAACCATAGGGAGAAGGAGTGGACACTGTGTTTGGGTAGTTTTGTAATACCCATCTTTAGTTTAGTTAATTTGATTAATCCAAAGATTGGGTGGATTATCCAGTAAACCATAACTCATTTTTAAGTTATCTTATAATTTCCGCTATTATAAAACACGGGAACCAGTCTATTGAATGGTGGATACTAGATAGGGGTGTCAATCGGTCTAGTTTTTTATCTGGTTGAACCTGTTTTAGACTGGTAATAGGCCAAATCTAAAGTTAAGTCAAAAGTCTGTTTTGGTTTCGACTTCAGTCTAATTTGGATCAATTTTTTACCAGGATAACTTAACCAACTTTTATCGGACCATTATCGGGCTGCTATGCATTAAAAAAAATATATATATTAGAAAATAATGGTTTTTATCAACTTTTTTGCTTTTTATTGGAGATTTCATATATGTTTTTTAGTAGGAAGATTTTATATATGTTTTGGTTTTGATCCATTTCGATTTCAATTTCTACCAATTTCATAAAACTAAAATCAAACCGATAAAAATCCAATTTAATTCAGTTTAGATTGAACCAATCGAATTCGGTTAGTCCAATCAATTTGGGCTAGAAATTGACAACCCAATTTAGGTGTGTTGTAAGCCAGGTTAACTTTGGTTGAGAACGATCTGTGTGTGGATCAGATTTTTAGAGAACCATTTTCGTACTGATCCATCGTGGGGTTTTTCTTTGGGTGGATTCTATCTGTGTGGATTCATTCTCGACAGATCCCAAATAAAATCTTGATGACAATATATTGAGTTTAATCCTACAAATTACAGTCTTTTCTTTTTTCTAATTTAAAAATAAATTTCATTCAGAGAAGGAAAGAAAGAAAATCAAAGATTGTATGGAGAATCAGTTCTATCTCTACACGCTTAACTGATGAGCAAAATCCACCATACTATGACATTGTTTGGTCAAGTTAAAGATTACCAAGACAGATATTTGAGTCTCCAAATATTTGAACTCTGGTCTTTTTTAAAGTCCTAGAAGTTTCCCCTTAGTTCCTTCTAAATGTTAAATTCTTGTCGCTATCTAGGTTTGCAGCCAAATGGAATCTCGAAGAGTATTTTGGAAAATATAAAACCTATAGGAGGTATCTGTGAACCCGAAGAGGAAGTGAATTATTCCATCTCTTTGACTACCAGCCGATTAATAGCTCAGATTTTTGCTTTCGCGCATGTGATTCAATTCAAATATTTAAATGACTAAAATAACACTTTCAGGTGAAAGGAAAATATCAAAATATAGTTCATGAGACCCATTTTGTTACATGAAGTGACTAAGACTAATCTGATCACGAGCCCACAACTGTGCATGCCTAGAGTAGACAAAACTCAATAAAAAAGAAATTTTTGACAAAATCTATATAACTGTTCACTGTCACTATTCAAATTCTGTGATGCACTTTCAGGGTGGCACAGGATCTCCTTTTGTCACCTATACATATGGAAAGATTGGTTGGATCTCTTTGTCCATTACAGAAAACTTACACCCATAAATGCTTTTGGAGTTCTTGGTGGGTTGTCAGGTTTCTGTTAGATCTTTTTAGTAATTGATTCTGAGTTACAAATTTTGAGTGGGTTGGGCAGTTAGTGATTGTCCAATGGAGAGAAGTGATTCATATGGAATCAGTAGTTTTCGTGGTAACAATTATTCAATTTGGAATAACAGTGCAGTTGATGTCTTCTCCAAATCTTCTATAGAAGAAGATGATGAAGAAGCTCTGAAATGGGCTGCTCTAGAGAAACTACCTACTTATAACCGTCTCAGGAAAGGTGTACTGGCTGGCTTAGAAGGTAAGACCAAGGAAATTGACATTAAGAGTCTGGATTCATCACAAAGGAAGAATTAGTTAGAAAGTTTGGTTAAAGTTGCAGAGAAGGACAATGAGAATTTCTTGTCGAAGCTCAAGGACCGTCTTGATCGGTAAGAAACTTCTCCTTCCAGATACATTCAAAATATAGATTTTCATAGCTTCTCTGTCTCCTTATGTATATCTCTGTTTTTTTTCTTTCTTTTGTTATTCAGAGTTGGAATTAATATTCCCACAATTGAAGTCCGCTATGAGCATGTAAATGTAGATGCAGAAGCTTATGTGGGAAGTAGATCTTTACCTACAATACTGAATTTCTATGCTAATATATTAGAGGTATTCTACCTGTTAATCATCATTTCGGGAGTTCTTTCTGTAGAAACTGTTTCTTATCTCAAACATAACTCACCCAAGTGATCTGTTTTCTGGTTTTGAAGGGGTTCTTGAGCAATCTTCATATTCTCCCCAGTAGAAAGAAGCCACTCTCAATCCTTCATGAAGTCAGTGGAATAATAAAGCCAGACAAACCCCTCAAGTTGGAAACAATTGCTAAAGTTTAGGTAGTTTTGGTTTCACTCAACTAATTAGGCTCTGTGGCTAATCCAAAATTCTGGTTGATCTGAATTTTTGCAGAATGACATTGCTTTTAGGCTCTCCAAGCTCTGGAAAGACCATATTACTGATGTCTTTAGCAGGAATGCTTGATCGAGATCTAAAAGTAAGGAAATGAAACACCTTTGTTGTTCCCTTTAAATTTCTAATTGTTCTCCTTTAGCTCTTTTGTAAATCATTCTGATATTATCTGAAAACACACTGTTCTTTTGAATCTTCCTCAGTTCTCTGGGAGAATAACATACAATGGCCATGGAATGGATGAATTTGTTCCACAAAAGACAGCGGCTTATATCAGTCAACAAGATCTCCACATAGGGGAAATGACAGTGAGAGAAACCTTAGCTTTTTCTGCAAGATGTCAAGGGGTAGGAGCCCGATATGGTAAGTTGAACATGTTAGATGGTTAGCTTCAATTGAAAAATCTTAGACCGATGAGTGGTATGTGAATTTTACCAATTATTCATCAACATTGAAAACATGCAGAGACGTTGGCAGAGTTGTTGAGAAGAGAAAAGGAGGCAAACATTAAGCCAGATGCCGACCTTGATATTTACATGAAGGCGAAGGAGCTTTGTTAGAACAAACACCAAGAAATACGAATAAAGAGAGACAATAGATCCGTACGACACAGAGATTTAACGAGGTTCACACACCAGGGTGGTGTGCTACGTCCTCGGGCGAAGAAGAAGATGATTCACTATGCAGAAGAAGGATTACACCCTAGCAGCGGCGAGGAAGAACTCGCCCTGAAACCCTAGCTTCGTGAAAACCCTAGAATACAATGACTCTCAACAAGCAACAGTACATCATATATATACTCCAAATAGCGGTTCGACCCATCGGGTCACGGTCGATCCGGTCGAACCATACCGCGGGGGCTACGCCCCCGCACCCCCATACGAGATCAGTGATGGGCTCCGGCCCAAGCCCTCTGCTTCCATCACAGATCTCAGAAAATTTCCCATTCGGGTCGTCACCAAAATATGTCGAATCGGGTCAATCTTCAAAACGGGTCAAGAATTCGAGACAGACTTAACAAATCTCCACCTTGGCTTGAATTCTCCTCCAACAGATAAACAAATAGCTAATATCTTCATCTTCTCCAATAGCCCTCCAAAGGGCTGAACTCAAACATGACAAACACCAAGTAAGTTCAAGCAATGCTCGAACTTACCAACACATAAAGGCTTAGTCAACATATCAGCTGGATTGTCTTCAGTACCAATCTTCAACACTTGGATATTACCTTGAGCAATTATCTCTTTTATGAAATGATACCGAACATCAATGTGCTTTGTCCTCTCATGATACATTGAATCTTTAGTCAAGTGAATAGCACTCTGGCTATCACAATGGACAACAGTCACCCCATGATCCATGCTGAGTTCTCCCAACAAACCTCTAAGCCAAATAGCTTCTTTAATTGCCTCAGTCACTGCCATATATTCTGCTTCAGTGGTAGATAATGCGACTGTAGCTTGTAAAGTAGCTTTCCAACTAACCGTACTTCCTCCAAGAGTAAATACATAGCCTGTGAGTGACCTTCTCTTGTCAAGATCACCTGCATAATCTGAATCAACATAACCAGATAAACTATCACCATTTCTCCCAAACTCCAAACAAACACCAGAGGTCCCTTTCAAGTACCTAAGTATCCACTTCACTGCTTCCCAATGAGCTTTACCTGGACATGACAAATATCTGCTCACCACACTGACAGCTTGTGAAATGTCAGGACGAGTGCAAACCATAGCATACATAACGGATCCAACTGCACTAGAGTATGGAACACGTGACATGTACTCCACCTCTTCATCTGTCTTAGGTGATAGAGCAGTTGAAAGTCTAAAATGAGATGCAAGAGGAGTAGTTACAGGTTTGGCATCTTTCATGCCAAAACGATTCAATACATTCTCAGTGTACTTTTGTTGAGATAGCCACAGCTTCCCTGCTTTTCTATCCCTCTTGATCTCCATACTAAGGATCTTCCTTGCTGCCCCCAAATCTTTCATCTCAAATTCAAAACTTAATTGTTCCTTCAACTTATTGACCTCATTCCTATCTTTTGCTGCAATCAACATATCATCAACATAAAGCAACAAATATATGAATGACCCATCAGAGAGGTTTCTGAAATAAACACAACAGTCATATTGACACCTGGAGTATCCAAAACTAGTCATAACTGAATCAAACCTTTTATACCACTGTCTAGGAGACTGTTTTAAACCATATAGGGACTTCTTCAACAAGCATACATGGTCCTCCTTATCTTCAATAACAAACCCTTCAGGTTGATGCATATAAATCTGTTCTTCTAGTTCACCATGCAAGAATGCTGTTTTCACATCAAGTTGCTCCAACTCCAAATCATGCATAGCAACTAAAGCAAGTAGGACACGAATAGAACTATGCTTAACAACAGGTGAGAAAACATCATTAAAATCAATTCCTTGTACCTGACTGTAGCCCTTTGCAACCAAACGTGCCTTGTACCTAGCATCTTCAACACCTGAGGCAGATTCCTTCTTCTTGAAGACCCATTTGCAACCAACAATTTTCTTCCCTGTTCTTGGCCTCACAAGCTCCCAAGTCTGATTTTTATGAAGAGATTCAATCTCCTCATTCATGGCAATCAACCATTTTGTAGAATCAATTGAAACAACAGCTTCAGAATATGTTGCAGGCTCACTATTTTCAATTGTATCTACAACAGACAATGCATAAGCAACAAATTCAGCATGCCCATACTTTTGTGGTTGTCTAATATTCCTCCTTGGTCTATCCTTGGCAATGCTGTACCGCTCTTCTTCTTGATTCTCTTGAGCATCATCTCCTTCAGTAAAAGTAGGCAACTGGACTAAAGTAGATTGTGCTTTGTTTGAAGATGAATCACCAATTTCAAACTCCACCTTCTCTCTAGATTTTTCTTGACCTTCATCACAATGAATAGGGACTTCTTTCCTAGGATGCAACATAGCAGATTCATCAAAAGTAACATCTCTGCTAATAAGAAATTTTGGAGACTTTGGATCAGAACACCACAACCTGTATCCTTTCACTCCAGATCCATACCCAAGAAAAATGCATTTCTTAGCCCTAGGTTCCAACTTCCCTTCATTTACATGTGCATAAGCAGGACATCCAAATACTTTTAAATTTGAGTAGTCTGCAGGTTTACCTGACCAAACTTCTTCTGGAGTCTTGCACTCAATAGCTGTGCAAGGAGATCGATTCACCAACAAGGTTGCTGTGTTAACTGCTTCTGCCCAGAACTCCTTGCCTAATCCTGCATTTGATAACATACACCTTGCCTTTTCTAACAATGTTCTATTCATACGCTCCACCACTCCATTCTGCTGGGGTGTTTTAACAACTGTATGGTGTCTTGCAATACCTTCATTTTTGCAGAACTCATTAAAGTCACCTTCACAAAACTCTAGGCCATTATCGGTTCTCAACCTTTTAATTTGTTTCCCGGTCTGCTTCTCAAGCAAATTCTTCCACTGTTTGAAAGTGACAAATACTTCATTTTTGTGCTTCAAGAAATAGACCCAAACTTTCCTAGAGAAATCGTCAATGAAAGTAAGCAAGTATCTTGCACCAGCCCCCTTTGAGGCAACCCTGGAGGGCCCCCATAGGTCTGAATGAATGTAGTCCAAAGTTCCCTTGGTCCTGTGAATAGCAGTACTGAAACTAACTCTTTCTGCTTCCCAAACACACAATGCTCACAGAACTCCATTGCTCCTGTACTCTGACCACACAACAAGCCCCTTTTACTTAATGATGCCATCGCTCTTTCACTCATATGGCCTAACCTCATGTGCCATAAGTTTGTGACATCTGATTCAGACATAGATGATGAAGCTGCTGCAACAGACCTAGTGACTGTAGTACCCTGCAACACATACAAACTGCCAACCTTGATTCCTTTCATCAATAAGAGAACTCCCTTGCTGACCTTCATGACTCCACCTTCAGCTGTATACTTGCACCCATTTGAATCAAGAGTGCCTAAACTGATGAGATTCTTCTTCAAATCAGGGACATGCCTGACATTGGACAAGGTTCTGATAATGCCATCATACATCTTGATATTGATCGTTCCCATTCCAATAGTCTTACAAGAAGCATTATTTCCCATCAACACAACTCCACCTCGAACTGATTCGTATGTGGAGAACCATTCACGATTGGGACACATATGGTAGGAACAACCAGAGTCAAGAATCCATTCATCCTGTGATCTAACTTTATCATCAGTCACCAAAAGCATATCAGACTCACTCTCATCTTCAGCAATACTGGCTTCTGCAGAATCATCTCTTTTCTGTTGATTTTGAGCACCACCACCTGCCTTCTGCTTATTTAAAAGCTTATAGCATTCAGATTTAATATGCCCCTTTTTCTTACAGTAATTGCAGGTTAAATTCTTGTGCTTAGATTTTGATCTAGCCTTCTTTTTGTCACCATATGAACCCCTTTCATTCGTTCTCCCTCTAGCTACCAAACCAACATCATCAGATTTATTGGTAGTTGTCAACTCATCATCAATCTTCTGCTTGCTTTGCAGATTCGTTTTGACATCCTCAATAAAGATTGTCTCTCTACCATAAATCATGGTATCCCTAAAGTGCTTATAAGATGGAGGCAGAGAACATAACAATAATAGGGCCAAATCTTCATCGTCTATTTTAACATCTATCCTTTTCAAATCAGTAACAATAGAATTGAACTCAGATATATGGGATTTAATAGAAGTACCTTCGCCCATATGAAGGGTATACAGTTGTTGCTTCAATCTCAACCTATTGGTGAGGGATTTGGTGAGGTAGAGGTTCTCTAACTTCACCCATAACTCTGCAGCCGTTTTCTCTGAGAGAACTTCCTGTAGAACATCATTCGAAAGACACAACTGAATAGCTGAAAGGGCTTTATCATCCAAATCGCTCCAATCATCATCGGACATAGTTGCAGGTTTCTTCGCCTTCCCAAATAGGGTTTTCTTCAAACCCTGCTGCGTGAGAACAGCCATCATTCGAACCTGCCATAAACTGAAACTGATGTTGCCGTCAAACCTATCAATATCGTATTTCGTTGAAGCCATGGATCGAAGTAACCAAGAGCTCTGATACCAGTTTGTTAGATCAAACACTAAGAAACACGAATAAAGAAAGATAATAGATCCGTACGACACAGAGATTTAACGAGGTTCACACACCAGGGTGGTGTGCTACGTCCTCGGGCGAAGAAGAAGATGATTCACTATGCAGAAGAAGGATTACACCCTAACAGCGGCGAGGAAGAACTCGCCCTGAAACCCTAGCTTCGTGAAAACCCTAGAATACAATGACTCTCAACAAGCAACAGTACATTATATATATATACTCCAAATAGCGGTTCGACCCATCGGGTCACGGTCGATCCGGTCGAACCATACCGCGGGGGCTACGCCCCCGCACCCCCATACGAGATACGAGATCAGTGATGGGCACCGGGCTTGGGCCTATCGGCCCAAGCCCTCTACTTCCATCACAGATCTCAGAAAAATTCCCATTCGGGTCGCCACCAAAATATGTCGGATCGGGTCAATCTTCAAAACGGGTCAAGAATTCGAGACAGACTTAACAATTTTAAATTGTAATTCTAAGTCCCCACCCACACCTGGTTAGGACCACATGTTTAACTGATTTCCACCTCCCTTTCCTCTCTTTAACATTTGTGATACAGATCGCCATCTTGTTCTTGTCTTTCATTATGGAATAATTTAAGGACGTGCACTAGGTAGGACATAACACAATAGCATATGATTTGGTTATAGGTTTTTGTTGGGTTTGTTGCCTTTAATCACATCCAGGTTAAGTGTATAGGTTTGTCACCAATTTCGTTAGAAAAAATGAAAGCAATGGGACAAAGAAACCCTATATATATATATATATATATATATTTTCCGGATTCCCATTTTCCCTATAAGCACAAGCACAGAGAATGGTGTTGCTTGGGATACCATATGACACTGATGGTGAATAGAACAGAATTTGTGATTCGTTGTGACCCAAGCAATCAGTATCACGGCCAATTGTTTAACTTAACTTGGATGAAGGCTTGACAAGAATAGGGAAATTTGATGGCATAATTAAATAAGTTTATTGTTGTGGTTTTCTTATTTGGAAGCAATTTGAGTAGTGAAATTGGAGATCTCTAACAAAGATGGATTGAATCTGTTATTGGTTGGGGCAATTGTTTTACTTATCTTGGAAATTAGTGGTTTGAAAAAATAGTGAAATTTGATGGCTTGTCTTTGGTGTTGTGCTCTAATTAGGATTGAATCAGAATCCCTAAATTGACATTGATTATTGAAAATGTTAATTTCTAATCCCTTGGCACTATCTACAACATTATCATTTCTGTAACCCTTGCTTGTTTGTTTCTTATACTAACCCGGCCCCCTCCAACCCCATTCATGTTTTACGATTCAAACACCTATGTTGAGATCATTATATTTTTTCATTGATTTTCCACCATATGTTTACTTCTTCTGTTGTTTTATATTGTTATTGGGATCCCATTGTTTTTAATGTTATGGGGGGCATAGACTATTACCATGAGAAACCCACGCTTTCCCATCAGTTGGTAATGTCGTCCGAAAGAAGTTACAAATCTAGAAGTATTGAGACAGCACCATTTGTTGCCTCTTATGCTTACTGCTTCAATTGAGTCATGTAATACAAATGCACATAATCTTTACTGTTTAATATTTCTCTTCTCATTTGGAAACAATTTTTCTTTGTGTTTGTTGGAGGTTGAATTTATGCTGAAATTGTCATACTTTTTTATCATCTCATTTATACTTTCATATAGGTTGTGTTATTTGTACTGAAGTAAAGACAATTAAATTTTCATTTTGTATTGTTAGGGTGGAGGAAGACGATTACAAAGAACTTTTATGTTGTTTATGAGGAGTATAACCGAGGATTATACGAGAGTTGAGTGGAATGCAGCAAGCAAGTGACTGGGTATCGAGGAGTTGTATTTAAGTCATACAACTCTCTAGCTGAAGTAGAACACGAGTGGCAAGTCTTTCAAGCAAGAAGATATAGTTGGAATGAAGGGGGATCATTACATGGGAATTCCTTGGTTGAGCGTACTGAATTAGGATTGGGAACTGGCCGTAGATGTTCGGATGATGAGGGTCCTTCATATGGAAAGGAAACCTCGAAATGTGTTGTCTGTGGAGGGATGTCTCTGCTTCTTCTTTTGTTTTTCATATTTATTGGGATTGTAATTGATTATTGTATTCCTCACTAAATCTTATGTGTAACGCTTGAGGAATGACGATTTAAGCTTATGAATGAGTGTCCTTTTCGAATGAGAATTGCATGGATGAAAGGCATACAAATTTTAATGAATGAGTCAACTGTCGTAGAGCGCAAACAAAGGGGTCAATTTGTTTTATATTTTATGGGTTCTTATGAAGGTGAATGGAACTCAAAAATGCATCCATTTCTTCAACCTAGTATACAAAGAAATCGGATAATTTGTTGGATGCAGGCATTGATCTGGCGATGTTTAATGAAATAATCAATTTAATGAAACGACTAGTGAGGGAAGATTCCATTAGGTGTGGTAAAACCCTCCTTCCTAGTATTATGTATGGGTTATTCCATGACTGTATACCCGTACTCCCATATTGATATGATTATGATGAATTTAATGGTATTATTAGCCTTTTTTTAGCATTATCTACATTGTAAGTTGTCTGGTACAATGTTTAAACTATTGTATTTGCCACATCCAAAGGGTGTCATTGAAAACTGATCTGGATTGCTTGCTTTTTTTGTATTAGTGGTAAAATTGGGGGAAAAAATAATAATTTTAACTTCTTAGGGCAAAAGTGACTGTAACGCATGGATCCTTATTTATATTGATCTATATCGATGAGGATAATATCTGACACCAATGCAGTTGAATGATACCTATAAACCATTGTGATATAGGAAATGTATGCGGATCAGAAGTTGAGTATCTGGATAACGATACCAGGGTTAGTGATATGGAAGTAATTGAGTCATTCAAATCATCATTCATTTAAAACATACCCCATTCTTGTCAGTCGTGCTACTATGGTTTACCCCTAATGTCATTGCAGGTTGTTTATTGAAGAACCTTAAGATAATCAAATAACATAAGCTTAATTCCTGCTTTTTAGTAGTTATGAAGACTTGGGTATGGGGTCAAGGTGTATTTGGTAGCTTGATTTTATAATACATCGTATGAGGTTCGCTTTACTTATTTAAGCGTCTTCGGCCTTATATGTAAATGTATGATACATTTTGATTCATTTGGATTTCTCTTCCACTGAGATACCTTATTATGGATACCACTCCACAAAAAGGGCAATGAATTAAGCCTTCAAGCAGTTTCAAGCAGTCATTCCAAGGTAACGGTTATGTATTATCTGAAAAATATGTGCATGATGGTTTAGTTAAGGTCATCAAACTAGGTGATGATACAACTACAGCTTATGTTAAGAAGGTAGAAGTACTTGGTGATCTAGGATTTGTGGAACCACCAAATGCCTAACACTGGATCAATGGTTTTTAAAAGGTGAGAAAGATGTATGTAAAATACTTAGAATAGGAGGGAATACCTCATTCTTCAAGAGCTTAGGTGGGCAGGTCAAATTATTGATACAATAGCTTTTCAAAATAAAATTATGCCTGATCAGGAAGAAGCTCAATAAGCTTCTCCTTTAATACTCATTATAAACTTTACATCCAACATGCCTGGGTATTTCTTATATTTGTTGATCTACTTCAAGTGCTTATCTCTAACAATATCACATAAATAGCTATTTAAACCATAAAAATATTGTGTACAGATCGAATTTCTCAGGGAGGAACAAGCTATAATGCCCCACCTTCCGTAAAGGAGATATGGAGATTAACGGTCCAAGGATCATATTTCTTAGGGTTGAACCATGAATCAAATGAGTGATAAATAAAAAAAATAAGAAGAACATTTCAAATATATATTGAACGCAACCTCAAAATAATAACAACGGATGTCTTTAATTTAATAATTAAAAGTCATAAAAGTCTCCAATATCATCCACAACCAATTAAATCCTTTAAGAAAATTATTACATCCATAATTTAAAATATAAAACAAATAATAAATTATAGCATCAAATGAAATAGAAAATATTCTACACGTCCCCATCAAGCTCTTGGTTCTCGCCACTAATTAGTATGTCAGAGTGCTCTCCATCTGGGAAATGAATTGGGTAAGTTTCGAGGAGAAACTCAGCAACTAAAACCGCATACAATATCCACAAATTTGAAAACATCGGCATAAAACAATAACACATGCAATAATATCTTAAAATCAAATATGCAACATTTATGATAATTTACAAGGTCCAGTTATTCTCAGTCATGTCCATTTAATTAAATCATTTACTTTATTCCCCAGGTTCCCCACACACTCCGTGGCTTGTAAATATGTCATCCCACATGCTCTGTGGCCAATGTATATCTTGATACCTAAGTGGCAATTAAAAACCAAGGTCCCTTAGATGCTCCACACTCTCTGTGGCTTGTTATACGTCATCCCACACGTTCTGTGGCTACTGCATATCTTGACATCCAAGTACCCGAATATTACATATTTAATTAATTCACTTTACTTTGTTTTCCAAGTGCCACACATGGTCTGTGGCTTGTACATATGTCATCCCACACACTCTGTGGCCAATGTATATCTTGATACCTAAGTGGCAATTAAAAACCAAGGTCCCTTAGATGCTCCACACTCTCTGTGGCTTGTTATACGTCATCCCACACGTTCTGTGTCTACTGCATATCTTGACATCCAAGTACCTGAATATTACATATTTAATTAATTCACTTTACTTTGTTTTCATAGTGCCACACATGCTCTGTGGCTTGTACATATGTCATCCCACACGTTCTGTGGTCAATGCATATCTTAACACCTAAGTGGCAATTAGAAGTCAAGGTCCCTTAGAGGCCCCACATGCTCTGTGATTTGTTCATACGTCATCCCACATGTTCTGTGACATGTACATACGTCATCCCACACGCTCTGTGGATAATGCGTATCTTGACATCCAAGTCGATCATTAAACAAAAAGGGGGTGACTCCAAGGGTAGGAGATGTAACTTATACCATATGCTCTATGGGCTGAATCCATAGAATGTATCACACGTTCTGTGGTCAACACTTGAACCCATGGTCCATACAACCTATATCCCTCCTTGGCCTCAAAATTTAAAGTGTCAAATGTTATGGATCTCATTCATTATTTCTATTATTTAAATGTACATATGATGGAGAAAATAACTATACAAGGAGAAGAGGAATACAAAAACCAGAAAAAAAATTAGAAAAAGTCTGAGTACACTTCCCCACCTTCGGCATTGCCATCAGCAAGGAAGAGCACTAGGTAGAAAACAAGATAAATTCGCATTAGAAAAATCTATAGTGTGACCTGCTCATCGTATCATCCAATATAGACTGTAAAATCTCCGAGGACCACACCAAATTAGTTGAAGATTCTTTCTTCTTGGCCACCGTATTAGCTAGAAAATCCACTATGGGATTTGCTTCCCTATAGCAATGGGCAATTTTCCAGCTAATACTCTAGAGGTAAGATAGAAGAAAGGACCACTTTTGCCAAACAAACCATGGCACCGAACCCCTTTGCACCATCATTACCATTGATTCCGAATCACATTCAATCCACAGAGACTCACACTACATTTCTCTCGCTCTATCAGTACCTTCTATCAATGCATACAATTCCGTTTGGAAGCTAGTTGCATTCCCTAAGAAGGAGCTGAAGAACAAAACCATCTGCGCATCACTATCCCTTATAATTCCACCAACCCCTACCTTACCTGGGTTACCCAGAGATGATCCATCACAATTTAATTTCCACCAACCTCCACTTGGTGGCACCCAGGAAATTTCCCACACCCCCTTGACTCTTCTTTTTGGGATCGTTATATTCAGCCTGGCACATCTTTGCTGGTCCTGGGGAGATTTGATTCTATCTTGCTTACCTGGACCCTGCCTTTTGGTCTCATCCATGATGCCTTTGAAGATCTAACTAAAGGAGGTGCTTACCCCCCTGAATCTCCTTGAATTCCTCTCCATCCATATGAAATATGGGACTAAGATCAAACTCGCCATCCACATCTGAGATAGCCCCATCATGCTAGATTTTTGAGACCACCACTTCACTAGCTCTGACAAGTCTGCCCACCCGTTAGGCCGCCTAAGACTGAATGCCTCAGCAAAGAAGCTCCAAACAAAGACTGCATCATCACACTCCAAAAATAGGTGAGATAGAGACTCCTCGTCCCTCTTGTAGAGTTCGCATCTAGAAGGGAGGGGAACCCCTTTTCGTTTCACTTTGTCATCACAGGGAAGCTTACCATGCATTAGCCTCCATCCAAACACCGAGTGATGAGGCAACAAGTCATGCCCTCACACTACCTTTGCCCAACTCACCTTTGGGTTTCTTTTCCTGGGTGCCTCCTAAGCTGATTTAGTGGTGAAATTACCAATGGAGATTTGGACCAGCAGCATTTATCCTTTTGATCCAATGTTAAGGAGATTTTATTTATGTCCCTGAGAATATCTTTCAAGAAATCTGAAGAGGCTCGTGGAAGACACCACTGAGCATCCAATATAAAGTCAGCAACTTTGCATGTGTTCTTATGAAAATGAGACATAGGAAGGGGATAGCACTCCACAATTGAGTTAGGACCCAACCATCTGTCATGCCAAAAACAAATATCCTTCCCATCCCCCGCCATCCATCATTCTGATGCCGAGACAAAATTCTACATCTTGGAAATGCCTTTTAATAACGAAGATGATTTACATCCCTTCTTGAAGCCTCCTTGTTCGTCGACGAATCTTGCTCTAAAAAAATTGCTAAATGCAGTCTCTTCATGTTTCATTTGCCGCACGAGTTTACTAAGCCCCACACAGTTCACCTCCCTTAGTCTTTTGATTCCTAGGCCCCCTTTAGCCTTTGGTTTACACACGTCCTCCCATTTCACCGATATTTTCTTGACAGTGTAAGCTCCCCTGACCATAGGAAGTTCCTTATCCATCACTTCACAATTTTAATCACTGAGTCAGGCCACCAATAAACTGAGAAGTTATGAATAGAAATACCTGAAATCACTGACCGAATCAATTCTGCATGACCTGCCATGGACAGCAGTTTTCCCCTCCATTACTGTAAACGCGCCTTAATCTTGTCCATCATGGGAAGTAATCTATCCTTCTTGATAGCACCTTTAAAAATCTCTACCCCGAGGTACTTTGTTGGCAGCGCACAAATTGGGATTCCAATAAAATCCGCAATAAGCCTCTTCCCGTGGGGAGTCACTTTGCCAAAAAAAAAAATTGTACTCTTTTCCAAATTGAATTTTTGACCTGAAAAGAGTTGGTATTTATGAAGGAACTCACGCAAGCATTTGACATGTTTGGCAGTGGCGTTCAAGAATATAAAGATGTCGTCGGCAAAGAGTAGGTGGGTAGAAACTTTCACCCTTCTCTGCCCAGGGGGAGCTTTAATTTTATCCTCCTTCAGTAAACCATTCAAGCCCCTACACAGAACTTCCTCTACTAGAATGAATAGAATAGGCGAGATCGGATCCCCTTGCCTCAAACCCCTCTCTACACCAAAGAAAGCTACAGGCCCACCATTAAATAAAATAGAAATTTTGGAAGACATCCAACCTAACCACACATCTGAGAAACCAAACTTCTTCAACACCACAAAGAGGAAATCCCATGACATCGTGTCATACGCTTTTTAGACATCCACCTTTATCACCATACCACCGCCCCTTACTGATGTGTGAAGCAGGTTTGCAAGCTCAGATGCCAGGTCAATGTTAGCTGAAATAGTCTTGCCCTTTTGGAACGTACCTTGTTCATCTGACACCAAGCGAGGAAGGAGACTGGACAACCTTTCAGTCATTATCTTTGATAGGACCTTACAGAAAAAATTCGCCATACATATGGGGCGAAATTTATCCAAGGATGCTGCCCCTTCCACCTTCGGATTTAAACACACAAAGCTGTTATTCACCCCATTGGGTAGCTTACCACCTCTAAAGAAAGCACACACTGCCTCAAAAAAATCCACACCAACAATCTCCCAACACTTCTTAAAGAAGGCCCCAGGGAACCCATCAGGACCAGGGGAGCTCTCTAGATCAAGCCCCCACACTACCCTCCTTATTTCCTCCATCTTTGGGAGAACTTCTAGAGCCAAGGAATCCTCTCTATTCACCTCCTTGGGGATGACTTGCAACAGCTCCATGTCATTTTCACACTGAACCACCTTATGGAATTCTTCAAAATATCTCAAGACATACTCTGCCAATTGCCCCTGCTCTGAGACTACCGATCCATCCTGTTTCTTCAATGAGTGGATATAGTTTTTGACACGTCGCACTTTCACTGATAAATGGAAAAACTTTGAGTTGCGGTCTCCTAGTTTTGCCCATTTACAGTGAGCGTTCTCTGCCCAAAACTTTTTATGAAGTTCCACTGCTTTCAATAACTTTGTTTTGGCCTCTGCTTCCTTAGAAAATAAATCATCTGTCATCCCAACTTGATTGATGATACTCTGCACCTCCACCACCTCGTCTGTAGCTTCCTTAAGAGCCGTGTCGATATTTGAAAAAAACAGTCTCGCCCACCACTTGAGAGCACCCTTCACTGCCTTTAATTTCTGGGCAAGCCTTCCTATTGGACCGCCCCTGACGTCCCTGGTCCACACTTCCCTCACAAGATCCTCACACGACCCCTCCTCCATCCAAAAGCGATGGAACCGAAAAGGGGCGTTCCTAGGCTTTGGGGTTACCGCTGAAAAGAGTAAAATGGGGCATGATCATATACTGACCGATGAAGGACCTATTGACTACAGTTCCCAAAGACGTTCAGCCATTGAGAATTGAAAAAACTTCTATCGAGGACTGCCGCCACGTGGCCTCTACGTCTATTGTTCGTCCAGCTGAATTTTGATGCCTGAGAAGGAGTACTGATCAACTCGCACACATCCACCATCGCTTAAAACTCAATCGCAACACCCACTCTAAATCTACCTGGACCTCTCTTCTCATGAGAATTCACCTGTAATTGCGCACGGAAGGGAAGAAGAGGCCAAGGCCACCAAGTCCACCCAAAGATTTCTACGCTAAGTTCCCAAAGACGTCCAGCCATTGAGAATTGAGAAAACTTCTATCGAGGATTGCTGCCATATGGCCTCTACGTCTGTTGTTCATCCAGGTGGATTTTGATCCCTGAGAAGGAGTACTGATCAACTCGCACGCATCGACCATCACCTGAAACTTAGCCGCAACACCCACATTAAATCTACTTGGACCTCTCTTCTCATGAGAGTATAGCATGGCGTTGAAGTCCTTGTTATCCTATCCTTTTATTCATAATAAAATGAAATCTAGATCGTTGATTTTTATACCCAATTTATACAGAAGTTTCCAAGTATTTGATTTATTGGTGCTTCTTTTTTTTTTTTTTAATGCAAAGGATGGAAATTACAAAAATAGGATCAATCAGAATTAGCCCAAACCTAACAAAAATCAAGGCCAATTAGGATCAACCTAGCCCAACCTGGCCTATTCAAGATCAATTAAGTTTGAATCGAGTTGACACGAGAGTGATAGGATTAGGTTGGATTTAGATTGAATTTTGGGAACCTAAGGTTCGACTCGGGATTTAAGATACCCACCCCTAGGGGTGTCAATCGATCGGGTAGAGCCTCATTGGGCTTGGTCAATTTCCAGGGTTGCACTGTGAATGCCCGTTTAGCTAAGCGCAGGCATGGTATAGTTGATAATCGGGCCGATCTGTCTCGGGCTTTAATCGGGCTATTATAAACGAGCCTTTATCGGGCCTTAATCGGGCAATAGACCTATTTAACTTTAAACAGGTTTTAAACGAGCCCTCTTTAAAATTGGACTTTTAAATGTGCTTGAAAGGAATACTAATAAAATGAGGCAAAGATGGGCATAGCAAAGAAAGATCCCATAATTAAAATGGATTAAGCCAAAGATGGACAAATTAGTTGAGTTACTAAGGTACTCGGTCTTTATCCCAGCGGAACACAAATCAATTAAACTATGCCTACACAACCCAAGTTGAGAAAGTTTAAATCAATTAAACTATGCCTGAAAAGATGAATATTCAGATAACAATCACCACCATCTCAACTGTACATATCACATATCTTTAGCACTAAATACAAATGGTATTCAAAAATTTTAAAAATATAAGCAATATTAAAGAGGTTTGGCTAGATCGGGCTTAAATAAGTCTGTTCAAGTCAGGCTTGTAAATGTGTCGGACCGGTCAGGCACCCGTTGGGCTAGATGGCTACCTTGTGTTTGAGCCCGACACATTTATTAATCGGATCGGTCTAGGTCAGACCATAAACATATCAGGCTTGATCGGGCCTATCGGTGTCGGCTTGAAATCGACATCCCTATCCGGCCCAACCCGGCCTGTCACTTCCCTTGACGAAGGACATAAAAATGGTTGATATACATATTCAATTTCATGATCCCCAAATCCCACCACTTTGATTTCATCCATCGATTGAAGCTCATGATCCCTATTATGGATGGCACATGGCAGTGTATAATACTCTCCATAATTCACAGACAGACAAATGATCACATATTCACATTCACCAAATAAGTCGGGTGGGTCCAGTAATCAGAGGGTTAAGAAAGCATGCACACCTAAGTGGACGATGGTGGTTCATGGTTGTCATCACTTCCGATATCTCCCGACATAAGACGCCACTTGATGCTTACCTTGCACAACAAAGGACGGACAGGCTGCGCGTGAAGATTGACGGTGCTCACGTTAACACTCTTTGTAACTAATGGAATGTTCACGTGGAGAGGCCCCACAGAATGGGAAACTAACAGACAAAACCGCCTAATTTCAAAATTAACGGTGAGTGGGGTCAAGTTAGCTCTACGGACACGTGTGGCGGAGTCTATCTTTTCTAAAATTTCAAGCCTAGGACAGAGTTCTGCCTTAATTACTAATTAACCCTCATGTATTTATTTGTTTGATAGGTTGTAATAAAAATGGATCCCAGATGGATGGAACCAAATAAATTGGCATCTTGCCGTTGAACCCCAAACTCAAGTCTTACCTAAATGGTTGGTTTCACAATTTTATAAATTTATTTAAAGATGCATCTTATTGTAACCAAAGTGATAAATTAATAAGTCATAATTTTCTCTCTCTCTCTCTCTCTTTTTTTTTTTTTTTTTTTTTNTTTCCTATGGTAAATGCCGAGGGCCTCACAGAACGAGTCGAAGGTTGGATTGGCAAACTGAGTTCCATTGTCCGTCACCACAACCTGGGGGATTCCAAATCTATATACTACCGCCCTTTGGAAGAAGTCACTTATATTCTTTTTGGTTATCGTAGCTAGGGCTTCGGCTTCTACCCACTTCGTGAAGTAGTCGACTGCCACAACGGCAAACTTCCTTTGTCTCGTGGTCAGGGGGAACGGGCCTAGGATGTCGATCCCCCACATGGGGAACGGTACTAGGCTAGATAAGGAGGAGAGCTCGGTAGAATGTAGCCTAGGCACGGGGGCAAACATCTGGCACCTGACACACTTCCTGACTAGTGATTCTGTGTCCTTCCTCATTGTTGGCCAATACAGGCCCTGCCTTAGTACTTTATGCGCAAGGCCCGGGCTCCAAGGTGTTGGCCGCATATCCCTTCATGCACTTTCCGGAGTGAGTATTCGCCGTCGGAGGAATCCAGGCACTTGAGGTATGGCAAGGTGAACCCTATCTTATATAGCGTCTCGTCCTTCAGGAAGAAGCGTGCTGACCTCATTCTTATTTTTCTTGCCTCGTCCTTATTTTCTAGGAGCTTTCCCTCTTTGAGGTATTCTGTTATGGCATTCATCCAGCTTTGGCCGTTTTCACCTACAGGTAATACCTCGCGGGGTTTTTCGATGCTTGGTTGTGGTAGTACTTCAAAATACACCGCTCGTCCAATTCTATGAAGTCAGAGGTGGCCAGTTGTGACAGTGCATTTGCACTAGCATTCCCTTCTCGTGACACCTGCCTTACCTCAAATTCCTTGAAAGCCGCTAACCTGTCTCGCACCGTGTTCAAGTATTCGGCCATCCTTTGCTCTTTGGCCTCGTATTCTCCATTCACCTGTCGCACCACGAGTTGGGAGTCGCTATGCACTACCAGTTCCTTCACCATCAAAGCCCGAGCCAGATTAATTCTGACTATTATCACTTCGTATTCCTTCGTTGTTGGAAGCCCCATCCATGTACAATGTCCAAGCCTCATCTCCTCGTTCCTCGACAGATTCCTGTGGGTCATCGGGGAGTGTCGTCTCCACTATGAAGTCTGCGAGGGCCTGTGCTTTAATTACGGTTCTCGGCTTGTATTGGATGTCGAATTCTCCCAACTCTACGGCCTAATTTACCAGGCGACCGGACATATCCGACAGCTGCAGTATCTTCTTCAGGGGCTGGTCGGTGAGTACGCATACCGTATATGGCTGAAAATATGGTCTCAGCTTTCTTGCCACTGTCACGAGGGTGTACTCCACTTTCTCCGCCTTTCTGTATCTTGTTTCGGCATCTAGAAGGGTTCGGCTGACATAGTATAATGGTCGTTGTTGCCTTCCTTCCTCCTTCGTCAGTACGCGCTTATCGCCACTGCCGATACAATAAGGTACAACTGTAAGGTATCCCCGGTGTTCAGCTTTGTCAGTAGCGGGGGTGCGGCCAAGTACTCCTTTAATTGTTCAAAAGACTTTTCGCACTCCTCCGTCCACTTGAACTTTTTGGTTCCTTTTAGCGCATTGAAGAAGGGGAGGCATCTATCTGCAGACCGAGACATGAATCGCCCGAGGGCGGCGACCCGACCCGTCAGCTCTTGGACTTGCTTCACGTTCTGGGGTGACCTCATGTCCCGAATGGCTTGTATTTTGACTGGGTTGGCTTCAATTCCTCTCTCCGAGACGATGAAGCCGAGGAACTTTCCCGAGGCTACTCCGAATGCACATTTTACCGGGTTCAACTTCATGTCGTACCGTCTCAGCACCTGGAACGCCTCTTCCAAGTCTTGGATGTGTCTTTCCGCCTTCAGGATTTTTACGAGCATATCGTCCACATATACTTCCATGGTTTTTCCGATCATCCCTTTGAAAATTTTATTCACCAATCTTTGATAGGTGGCCCCTGCGTTTTTTAGTCCGAAAGGCATGACCTCATAGCAGTACAGCCCACCCTCGGTTATGAAGGATGTTTTCGGGACATCGACCTCAGACATTTTGATTTGGTTGTACCCCGAGTATGCATCCATGAAACTCAGCGCCTCATATCCCACCGTGGCGTCGATGAGGAGGTCTATCTTAGTTGGGGGTACGCATCCTTCGGGCAGGCCTTATTCAGGTCGGTGAAGTCGATGCAGATCCTCCACTTCCCGTTTGCCTTCGGGACCATTACCACGTTAGATATCCACTCCAGGTATTGGATCTCACGGATGAACTGGGCCTTCAGTAGCTTCTCCACTTCCTCGTCTATTTTCTTCTGTCTTTCGGGGGCAAAAGTCCTCTTCTTCTGCTGCACCGGCTTCTTCATTGGGCTAACATTCAGATGATGTTCTATCACCTCTCGATCTATCCCGGGCATGTCTGAAGCCGACCAGGCGAAGACGTCAGCGTTGTTCCGTAGGAATGAGACGAGTCTTTCTCGCTACAAACTTGGCATGGTAGCCCCAATCTGAAATTGCCGAGTGTCATCCCCTTCTTTGGCTTCAACTTGCACCAAATCTTCGGCCGGCTCCCCCCGTTGATAACTGGCATCATCGCTTAGATCCTCTATCGGGAGTGCCTCGCCCGCCTTTTCTTTTCCCCATAGAGTAGTGGCATAACACCTCCGGGATGCCCCCTGATCGCCCCGACACTCCTCGACACCATTCTTGGTCGGGAATTTCATCTTGAGATGGGGAGTGGAGATGACAGCCTTTAATAGGTTCAATCCGACCCTTCCTAGTATGACATTGTATGCCGATGTAATGCCCACCACCAGGAAGTTGATCATGACCGTCGCCTGGCGATCTCCAGTGCCAGCTCTTACCGGCAACTCAATCGACCCTTCCACCTTCACCGGGACGCCGGAGAATCCCTGCAACGGGTGTTCGACCTTCTTTAACTTTCCCTCGTCTAGGCCCATCTTCCGAAAAGCTTCAAGGAACAGGATATCAGCTGAACTGCCGTTATCCACTAAGATCCTCTTCACTTTGCAATCCGCTATGGTCATGGTGATAACCAAGGCATCGTCATGCGGGGTCTGTACCCCTTCCAGATCATCATCTGAGAAAGAGATAACCGTCCCCGTCTTCGCCTTCTTGTTCAGCCACTCTGCTATATGTACGCTTCTCGCGTAGGCCTTCGCCTTCCTGGCAGAGACTGAACTCTCTCTAGCGGCTAGGCCTCCACAGATGGTCGCTATAACTCTAGTTGGGCTCTTATTCTCATCTCGGCGGCGACACTCAGCTTCCTCGGGTATCTGGTTCCTTCGCCGTTCCTGATTGCCTCTGCGGGCGAGCCCCCCTCTCTCATAATGACCTCTGCCATCTCTCCGACGGTTATTCCTCCGGCCATTGCCGTCTGGGGCCACCTCCTTTTCCCGGTCTACAAATTGGCCTAGGTATCCCCTTCGGATCATTCCCTCTATCTCCCCCTTGAGGTGCCAACAGTCCTCAGTATCATGGCCATGGTCTCTGTGGAAGTGGCAATATCTGTCCACATTGCGTCTCTCGGGGTGTCGCCCCATCTTTCCTGGCCACTTCATGGCTCTGGCATCCGGGGAATCTTTTATCTACATTAGTACCTTTGTTCACCTTCGGTTCAGGGGTGGGTACTTCTCAAACTTCCTTGGTGGACTGGGGGCCCGACTGCGCTCGAACTTTCATCTTTTGCCTTCTTCGGAGGGTTTATCGTCAACCCTTGAGAGCCTCTTTCTCGTCACCTTCCTTTCGGCTTCCTCATCGGCCTGGAGGGTTTCTTCCATCTGGATGTACTTATCGCATCATGCCCTCAGCTCGGTCAGATTCCTAGGTGTATACTTCGCTAGGGACCTCTTCAACTCCTTCTCCTTGACGCCACCTAGCAGGGCCGTGAACTCCTCCTTCGGGTCTAGGCCTCTAATTGTGATCTTCTCTTGTTGGAATCACTTCATGTAGTTCCGCAGCGATTCCCCTTCTTACTGCTTGACGTTGGTCAGGTTCAACGTAGTCTTCTGAAGGGGCTGGCTACTAGAGAATCCCTTCACGAAGAAGTAACTCAGGTCGCTGAAACTGTGGATCGATTTCGTCGACAGTCGGTTGTACCACAGCCTCGCCGCTCCTTGGAACGTCAATGGAAGGGCACAACACATGATGTTTTCCGAGACCCGATGGAACTGCATGGCGACCTTAAAGCCTTCTAGGTGATCGACGAGGTCCCCTGACCCGTCATAAGTGTCATACTTGGGTAGACGAAAGCCGATCGGGAGCGGGTCCCTCATGACATTGTCAGCTAGGGCCGTGTCATTGGTGAGGTCTGGCTCGTGATTTCCCATCTGGTTTTCTGCCACCTTCCTGATCTCATCCTCCAGGTCTAGGATCATCCGCTTTAATCCCGAGTCCTCGGGCCTCTGTTTGTCTCCTTGGTGCGGATCCCCATGTAGGTCTCTGACGGCGCGTTACGTCTTGCCTCGGGGTGCGAGACTCTCCCTCGCTCGGTTTTGAGGGTTACGATCAGCCCTTGTTGATCTTGTACTGCTCCGGTCTTCATCTCGAGCTCTCTCAAACTGGACGTGGGGACCTGGGGACTTGGGGTGCTCCGTCGATCTTATGAGAGACAACTTTGGAGACCTCCCTCATAGTCTCGGCCATCCGGTTATATTTGTCCTGGAGGTCTTCGAATTGCTGCCTCGTCACGTACTCTTGGGCTGCAGGAGGCAGATGATCACTATCTTCATGTACTGAATATCCAGCCAAACGCTGGTACCTGACGAACACTTCCCGGTCGTCATTGCCCCTTTCTCGTCCTATCTCCGCCAAGGGAGGAAGCTCCCCTGAAGGTTCTTCCCCTATGTCCATGTTGGACGTCGCTCTTGTCCTCTTGTGGTTGTAGGTTCTCCCCACCATTACAGTCGGTTCCCACAGATGGTGCCAATCTGTTGCTGTCAAAAAACCCCACGAGTTAGTCCAGCACAAGCACAGACGGCGGAGGCCCGGAGCTTTGTCCGGGGTTAGTCCTCCGACTCGCAAGTTAGGGTCGGTCGCACAGTTTTCAGTAAGGGAGTAATGGTGAGGGTCTGAGAGCTTACCTTCTTCCTTCCTCTCGACCTCCTTATTTCCTTCTTCGGGGCTAGGGTTTCTTTCTTGTCTTTTCCTCTATCCTTCTCCCATACGACCATCCTTCTTGTGGGGAATATTCCCCTCATGCAAATGACGTGATCGAGCGTGATTGAGTCCTTGGAATCCTTATCTGGTGGAGGACACGTGTCTCAGGGGCGACACGTGTCATTTTCTCACCGAGAGATCAATTTGGTTGTATCACCAAGTAACTCGGCAGTCAAAGGTCTTATGGGATTTGGCTTGACTTTCAAGTTTTCAAGGTGTTTCTTTTGGGAAACCCGGCACTGGACTCGGTCGGATGAGACGGTGATTTTCCAGGTCTGAGTTTAAGACTACTTGCTGTAGCCGCGTCAGACTCGGTTCCATCACACAACCATATGGACACAATTCTAAATTCTAGCTTCTTTCATTCAAATATTTTCTAAACATTGCACCAGCCAAAATTGGAGAAATTTTTCTGCTCCCACTGTGGGGAGAGAATCTCATCATTTAGGCCCCGTTTGTTTAGAGGGGAGTTTGGGGTGGGATTGTATGACACATGGGTCCCACATGTTGTTGGGGTGAATGACAAGAATGGAAAAGTTGTAGAAAAGTATAACTTTCCCACCCCATGCTTGTTTGGTTGGCTTGGGAAAGTTGAACTTTACCACCCCATGTATGTTTGGATATCAGAGTTTGTGATTGAAGGGAAAGTTGCTATACTACAATATAATTACAAGAACCCTATTATCAAATAACATCATCACATTAACACCTACTAATGTGACCTTTATATTTTTGTGGTTACAATAAAATGTGGGATTCACCAATATTAATTAATTAATTTAATTTAGATAATAAAAAATTATTCTAAAGAGGCTAGTTGTGGTGACCCCTCTCATAAAGCTGGCTGCAATACAAATAATTTGATGCAATGAATTTAATGGATGCATCAACAATCCATCAAGGAATAGCAGTCATATAGGAGAGATATCTCTACCCAGTTCAAATACTAAGTCTAAAACCCATGCTTGAAAATTATTTAAAATGAGAAAGAGAAATCCACTTTAATAAGTGAATTTAGTTCCTTCTCGACAACTCTTGATCCAATGCCCCATTTCCTTCTTTATTTGGCTAAGCTTCATTCATATCTTCAATCTGATGGGTCCTTTCCCTGGCGATTATAAAGATCCCTATGCAATTGGGTAAGCATGAAACAATTAAGCGTATGAATGTCTCCAAGGAGAGAATTTATGAAGAGACATTCAAGTAACCACAGTAAAGCTTACAAAAATCAAGAATCCAGATCTCTAGGTAGAACTTCCAAAATGAAAAGCATAAAGTCCGTCCATAATTTGTCCAAAAGTTTGAGAATATTACATCATTAGTCTGTAGGAAACCATTAAAAATAATATACATCCCACTCAAACATTCCATTCTAAAATAATGGAATTTTAGAAACAAATGTTATGGTTAGGATGTATACATCATTCCATAACAAATGATATTTTCTATGATTAGAACAGTACTTGAATTAATGCTAGTGGGTATTTTAGAAACAAATGTTATGGTTAGGATGTATTGCTTGTGGCATATATTAAGGAAGATACCCGAGAAACTCAGTCATGTAACCAAAAAAAGTGAAAATTTTATGGAGGAATTTAACAAATGCATTTATAAATCGTGGACAGAGGAGGAGTTTGAAAATAGATGGTGGAATATTGTTCACACTTTTGAACTCAAGGAGGATGAGTGGAGTAAATCTTTGTATGAAGATCGTAAACAATGGGTTCCAACTTATATGAAGGACACTTTTTTTGCAGGGATGTCTACCACCGAATGATCTGAGAACAAAAACTCATTCTTTGATAAATATGCGCTAAAGAAAAAGACATTAAAAGAGTTTCTAGGGAAGTATAAGAGCATTCTGCAAGATAGGTATGAAAAGGAATCCAAGGCAGATTTTGATTCAAAGCATGGATTACCTGCTTTGAAGTCCCATTCACCTTACGAAAAGCAAATGTCAACAATCTACACTCATGAACTATTCAAAAAGTTCCAAGTGGAGGTTTTGGGAACCATTGCATGCCATCCAAGAAAAGAGAAGGAAGATGGGAGCAATAAGATAACCCAAATCCTAAAACTACCTTCCCTAAAAAAAAAAAATGGTGTACAACAACAGCAGAACAAAGTTGCTAATAAAACCTAAGGGAAACATAAATCTCATCTCATACGGATCAAGCAAAACAATGATTAGAAATATAATCAGAATAGATACTAATTAACAGAAAAAAAAAAAAAAACAGAAGTAGGAGATGGTAGCGAGCTACAGATGATAGGAATCGGCAACGAAGAAAGATTCTGATCTTTCCTGATTTGTTGTTTCTCTGGTTTTTTCCCTCTTTTACTCTCTCAATTTCTGTTAATTGGAAAAGAAGGAGAAGAAGTTGAATGAAAACCCTCTGATTCTTCCCAAGAAATGAAAACCCTTCTTTCTTGGTATTACCTACAAACGAGTTGAGGAAGAAGACACATAGCTGGAGAGAAATCGTAGCCTTACCTCTGCTGGGAGATTATAAATTAAGTTGAGGAAGAAGCCATAGAGCTGGGAGAGATCGCTTCCTTCGTCTTTCTTCCACCGGATCGTTTCCCTTCGTCTTTCCCACAAGAGTCCCACTAAATCGGTGGGACTTTGAAAGGGAAGAAATGGAAGAAACACACCTCCGACAGGAAACCCTGACCATCTGACAATAATTCCACAGCTCTCCCACCCCTTTCATCCAAACAACCCTATTTTACACTATTTTGTGGTAATGTTGTCAGAAATCACACCCCATGGATCCCACCACACCAAGTCCCCTCTAAACAAACGGGCCCTTAAGGTTTTTTTTTTGCACCAATGAATTAGAGTTTTAAGGATTTTATTATAAGTAAAAGCTAATGGTCCTGCAACCATCACTTTAATACCTTCATGCTTTTGAAAGTACATACTTATAAGAGTAGTACATATGTGAGAGAATTCCAAGGGTGAAAGACCGCAGAAGATCTTAATGGATGGAACTCTATTGAGATTGTTCTTCATTGTTCAAGGGATGATTCCACGCTCAATGGTATTCCTCTTTTCTCCTATTTGGGTCTCTTCTCTATTTGTGCTCTTGCTACTGGGAGGGATTAGATCCTGGTTTAGGGACCTATTTCCTCCATGACTTTGATTCAACCGTGTTCTTGTTTCTCTGTGTGGATTCCTCATAAAGGGTTTCGGATTCAAACCCATAGGCAGTTCTAACAATAGACAGTAATTTTCCTATGCATAAGCACAACAAGGTAAATTAATTATTTGTTTGAACTAAAACATTAATTCGTTACCCTTTCTGAAGCAAAAATTAGTGAAAGAAAAAAATGGGATTTATAAACATAAAAAAGATAAGGAGACCGAGCTTTAAGGCCATGAGCTAGTGCTAGCGTTCATGACGTTCATGATAAGGTTATGCAATATCACCGAATTGTCACTCCATATTTCAGTCATGTACGTCCATTCTTCATCTAAGGTGATTTGATGCTATGATTGCTTTTGGAATAGTGAATATCATCTTTTTTTTTTTGGTTAGTAAATATCATCATTAATTATCAACAGGGATTTAAATCTCGAGAATCGAATTGATAGCAATATCAATATTGATTCATATCGATTCATATCAGTTTGAATTGGTCTGTTTTACCCTTATTTTTCATTTAAAAAAAAATTCTTACGATTTTACCCCTGATTTGATACTTTATCCCAGATCAGCCAGGTCTCGGTCAATACCGATTCAATCCAACATGAGTCCTACCTGTGTCTTGCTCATTTTCTGTAGGGTTTTTTTTTTTTTTTTTTTCCCTCTTTGAGAAGAGGGTGCCTTCTGAAATATTAGAATTAAAGGAAAAGGCATAAATGCACAGCCATAGACGTGAGAGAGAGAGAGAGAGTACTAGCGAAGTACTTTAATTTTCCATTACAAAGAATGAAGGAGATCTTCATTCAACAAAATACATACAAATTCAACACTTTTTACTTTTCCCATTACAAATTGATTAGAATGAAGGAGATCTTCATTCTGTTTCTAACCACATCGAAGCAGCTAATATTTTTTTATTCAAAAAAAAATTAACACAACATCTGTCCCCCCTTGAGAAAGTTCTTGCAAATCTTCAACCAAAACTTCCTATCTGGTTCTGCAATCTCCAATCTCGATTTCACAATCTCAGCAAATTCTTTCTGTAAATTTATGAAATAAAATCAAAAAACCAATAAGTAATTAATGAATCATTTTAATTAATGAGAAGTAGAGCATATTTAATATATAATTAAGCCAAAAGGATGATTATTTACCTTAATTGAGTTATTGTTAGCAAGACGATCAATAATATTACATAAGATATCTTTGGTATATTCAGGATGGCCTTGAATCCCTAATATGTGATAGTCAAGAACAAACATCTCCACTCCTGTCTGGTCTGAGAATGCTATCACTTTCGCACCTGTAGGGACCTCCCTCACCTGTTCCATTCCATTGAGTTCAATCTTATTAGTACCTAGAAACCGTCCAGATTCATTTCACTCCCTCTCTCTCTAAATAAGAAATGAAGTCAGGTCAACTATATATTGACTTTGACCCAATAATCAACAGATATAAATTACATAACCGAGTCTAGATCTTCTACCTACATGATGTCCCACCGTCTATATATAAAGTCAAGACCATTTTAATGAATCACTTGGGGAGTGGGATTCCATGTAAGAGGGTGGGGAGGATAAATCCCCTCCTGAGTTGGTCCAGGCCCCAAAGTCCAAACCCTTTGCAACTCCAGAAAATTTAACCATATTCCTTATAAAGGATGGGTTGCTGGGTTGGATAGAATTATATAGATCAGATCTATTGTGAGGAGTACATCAATATTTCTAAAGAAAAGTGTTAAGATCATCTTTAGAAATCTGTAAACTCTTCACACATATAGACACACTAGAGAGAGAGAGAAAGAGAGAGAGAGAGAGAGAGAGGTGAAGATGATCAAATCTATGTTACCTCATCCTGATGACACTCAATAATAGTGAGGGTAGATGGGATTTCCTGTAAGCCATCAAAGATGCTACAAGGGGGTAACTCCCCAATCATGTTGACTTTCCTCAACCCTAGGTCCCATCCACCACAAGCTCTCTCAACCTTACCACCCAATGCTCTGCACAAAACCTAATAACCCAATAATGAAACAAAATCAAAAGATATCAGAACCACCAGATCAAAGTAGATATCAATATATGAACTCTAATATATATATAAATATCATGAAGAGGAATAGTACCTGATGGCCAAAACATATTCCAAGCACCTTCTTCCCCATGGAGTCCAGTTTTCTCAGCAGAGAGCAAAGAGTCAAGACCCATGGGTCATTCCCATAAGCATCATAAGGGCTACCACTGATTACAAAACCATCATACTTGTGAAGCTCATCCATGTCAGGGAACACTCCATCAACAACACTGAACATCTCCCATGTTTCCCCTTCATCTGCAAATGCGTTCTTAAACACATTAAAGTATCCACCATACACTTTCTTCACATACTCAGAGTCCCTTGCAGCCATCAGTAGAGCATATCTCTTCTGTTCATTCCCAACACCTTCCATCTTCTTCAAAAAATCACAGAAAGGAAAAGAAACAGAGATTATAGAGAAGGAAAGGATTTCTGAATGAAGTTACAAATTAAAACCCAGTTGCCTTGGAAGCTAAAGACTAGAGGGAGGTTTGAGAAATGCTTTAACGATGATGGAGAGAGTGAGCCGAGGTGGTATTTATAGAGGTGTGGACCTGGCGAATATGGTGCAAGTCCCATTAAATTACGCCGTTTACCAAACGCAAGCACTTTTTTTGAATATTTAGTTTCTTCATTTTGGGCTTTAAAATCTGTAGAAAGGGTCACATTTCGCAACCCGCGAAGGCGTGTGTGCTGCTTTTTCTATTTGCTTTTTATTATTTTAATATAAATATGGGGCATACAGTATACCCCACTTGTAGCATTGTTTTTCACTTTTTCTGTCAATTGATTTGACAAACATAATTCTTCGGTCAGTTTCCCAATATTCATCAATTGACTAAAATAGCTGACATTAGAATCTCTCATCAGATTCTTAATTGTCCTTTAATTGGGACCCACATGGATCCCACTTCATACATTACTTAAATTGAGTAAAGATATTGATACGAATTTGAAAGGACAACCAATGCAGTTGGTAGTCTAGTAATGAAAATACCCTTAATTCATTATCGTTCTAGTGGTGTTTAACGTATGGGAGCTTGTTCTGAGGGGATTATGATCACTATCATCGAGTATCTTTTTTTTTTCTAAAAAAAAAAAAAGAATTTAAAAGAACTCAACCATAAATCACTTATAAGGTGAGGAAATTAGAATCATATCAACCATTTAATTTATATCGAATTTAAAATCAATATAAGATCAACCCCTCATATGACTTATATATGATATAATATTAATGAAACTATATTTATGCGACAAATGGGTACAGATCATCGGGCAATGTGAAGCCATTAATTGTCTCTTAATCCATCTTGACTAAGGGCATACATAAGGGGGCTAAATATCATTCCTACTAAAGGATTACATCAAGGTGATCCACTCTCGTCAAGTTTATTTATTTCATGTAGAGTGCAGATCAAGTCCTCGGTGTTTGATTTAGACTTGGACTTCACTTAATCTCTCTCTTCTTTTAATTGAGTTTTATTCTGAGTGGAGTCCAAGTGTAAATCAAACACTATACGAGAATGGTTCTCGTACGAGGACTTGATCCACACCCATTTCATGTACAGTGCCTTACCTCTATGATCCCTAGTGCTTTCATGTGATCTACTCATGCCAAGTCTATTTATTTCATGCATATTCGAGTGCTTTCAACTCAAGTTTTTTGACAAACATAACTCTTCGATCAGTCAGTTCCCTAATTTTATACTCACAAAAATGAATGGTTTCAAGTGTCGATATTGTATCGATCATATCATATTGATATTAGTTGATACTGATATTGATATCTGATCAATCTAGAGCAGTTACTCATATCGTTTCAGGGGTAAAATAGTTAAAAATATGTACTTTTTGAAAATCAAGGACAAAAGTAATCAATATGCACCGATCTGATCCGATTCCAAAAGTGATTAATTACCTAAATTTTTTCTTTAAATAATAGTGATCATTATCCTGGAATGTCTAAGAGTGTGAATATGTATCTCTTGGTAATGGATGAAATCAAGGTTTTCAAGCCACTCTAAAACTATTGTCCAAGAGTGTGAATATATGTCTCTTGGTAATGGATGTCAACAAGGCTTCCAAGTCACTCTAAAACTATTGTGTTTTAATAGGAGATAATGTTGCTTGTTTGGTTTTAGTCACTCTATTTTGAAGATAAGAATTTTTGCTGCTACCAAACTTAGCAGCCAAGAAATGGAATCTCAAATAGTATTTTTTGAAAAATAAAGTTCTCTTTATATTCATATTGGTAATAGGTTGCAAAACCAGAGGAAAATACGCTTAAAATTCCACGTCTATAATTTGAGAAGAAATTGCTACCTAGTCATAAGGGTGTCCATTTAGTACCGATAAAATAAAATAAGCAAATCGTGCCAAAGGAATTCAGTATGGTTTTTATATTACAGAATGATATTTTTCTCAGTTCAATATGATATCAGTTTTTAAGACAAAACATACTGCACCATACCAAAATACTGAAATCATACTAGTTGACTCACTTTAATTCTGAATACCATATTGCCGAAACATATATGATATATCCATAAAAGGCAAAAAGAGGCAGAAATACTGAATAGAAACCGTATTCATACCAAATAGGTATTGTATTTCCACCAAATAAAAACCATATGGAAATCGTATCGAACCAATACGGTATTGCTATTGAAATTCTTAAAATATATATATATATATATATATATATACACACACACATTGAAATATAGGAATTGTCTCGATACGGTTTGATTTGGGTATCTACTCTTGGTTTAATGTACCATATCGAAACCGTATCAATCAACACCCTTACTAGTCTTGTGGTCCCAACATCAGCTTGCAGGCCAATGAGAGGGAATCGGATTCTCTCCAGACATGCACCCCAAGACACAAGCATGCATCCCCCGTTCCTCCTAGACGTTGGATGCGTATTGGACCTCTAGTGGCATTGGAGAGGATTTGAATCCTAATGAAAGTACATGATATAGAGTATCAATGTGGATATGATTCTTGATTTCATGAAAAAATGAAATGGTAATTTTGCACATTTCTATGTCTAAGTATAAGAACCCCGTGATTTTAGGAACGCTTCCAAGCTGAGTAGCATATACTAACTATTTCTTGTATTTTTCTAATCTTTGTCATTTCATAGGAGGAAGGAAAGATAGATACAAGCAGATGCTCGCACACACAAAAGAAAAGGGTGTGTGTGTGTGAGAGAGAGAGAGAGAGAGAGGGTGGGCAGGTTTAGGTTTCCACATACTTATATTGTAGGAACCCTTTTCACATTCGCACTACACCGCTAATAATTATCACTTGAAATACTTATTTTCTAAGTGCCCAAATTTAGTGGACATATGTTTATCACATCTTCGCCTGGTAATATCTTTTGACCAACTGGATTTTCCCACTTTTCATTATGGTGATGTCAAAATCGGAAAATTAATTAATTCTTCATAATAGAAGCATTAAAAGAAATTAGGGGAAAACCCATTCCTTTCTATAAAGTCTAGGGATTAGAAAGTGATCCCATGACTGATCATATATGTGTGACTTTATTTAAGAAAGACACTTAAAAATTGAAATTATTGGTCTAAGGAAATCCCCATCTTCCAACTATATATTATGCTAAATTATCTTGCCCATGTGGCAGGCATGTGGAAAATGCATTCCCTAGAATTGCCCCTGGAGCATGGAGGAACCCTTGTTTCAAAATTTTAAACATAGCTAGTTTAAGTTTAAGGCATCCAAGTCTAGGGGTGAATACCCTTTTCTCTACCTCCCAGAGTTAGCATGGAGAGACTAAGCTGCAAGAATAGCGTTTAAGACCAAAATGGCCAGTAAATGCAAATGATCGAAAATGACGTCTTTGACACTTTGAATTCCTGGTAATCATAAAAAAATAACAAATATATAAAAGAAAAAAATGTTTCTTGATAGCATGTACCTACGTCAAGACATAACAAGTACAAAAAAACTGCAATACTCCCATTCGCCACAAACACTGATCCATACGTGTGTCATATGGGTAGTATTCCCTCACCCTAAATTTATATGCATGTTAATTACAAGAATGTTTTTTCATTCTTTTCTATTTGTTTCTTGTCAATGAAACTCAACTATGACCAGGAAAATCATAATTCTCTGAAAAAAAAAACAAACGAAGTTTAAATTATGATGTTCGCATATGAGGCGGCTGTAAGAATTTTTTTTCTTTCTTTCCAAGTGTTGCTGCCAAAAAACCCCGTGAGTTGGTCCTCCACAAGCATAGACGGTGGAGGCCCGGAGCTTTGTCCGGGGTTAGTCCTCCGACGCTCAAGTTAGGGTCTGCCGCACAGTTTTCAGTAAGGGAGTAATGGTGAGGGTCTGAGAGCTTACCTTCTTCCTTCCTCTCGGCCTCCTTATATCCTTCTTCGGGGCTAGGGTTTCTTTCTTGTCTTTTCCTCTGTCCTTCTCCCATACGACCGTCCTTCTTGTGGGGAATATTCCCCTCATGCAAACGACGTGATCGAGCGTGATTGAGTCCTTGGAATCCTTATCTGGTGGAGGACACGTGTCTCAGGGGTGACATGTGTCATTTCCCCACCGAGAGATCAATTTGGCTGTATCAAGAGCCCTCTTACTCCCACTAGGAGTTTCTTCCTGGGGGAGTAACCAACTTTTTTACAATCACCGCTCTTTTTCCTTCTATCTTTTTTTTTTTTTTTTTCCGGCCTGATTCCTTCGGCCTTGGCATTGCTGGCGACCGAGGCTTATGGTCGACCGAGGGAAAGACCTTCGTTCGATTTCGCTCGGCCTTACACCGAGCCCCTTGCCGAGGTGAGGACCTTTGGTCAGGTCCGTTCGGCTTTGGCCGCACTCCCAACCGAGGGGGAACCCTCGGTCAGGTCCGTTCGGCTATGGCCATACTCCCAATCGAGAGGAGGACCTTCGGTCAGGTCCGTTCGACTTTGGGCAAACTCCCAACCGAAAGGGGGACCCTAGGTCAGGTCCGTTCGGCTTTGGCCGAACTCCCAACCGAGAGGGGGACCCTCTGTCAGGTCTGTTCGGCTTTGGCCAGACTCCCAATCGAGGGGGGGACCCTCGGTCAGGTCCGTTCGGCTTTGGCCGAACTCCCAAACGAAAGGGGGACCCTCGGTCAGGTCCGTTCAGCTTTGGCCGAACTCCCAACCGAGAGGGGGACCCTCGGTCAGGTCCGTTCGGCTTTGGTCGGACTCCCAACTGAGGGGGGGACCTTCGGTCAGGTCCGTTCGGCTTTGGCCAAACTCCCAACCGAGGGGAGAAACCCTCGGTCAGGTCCGTTCGGCTTTGGCCAAACTCCCAACCGAGGGGAGAAACCCTCGGTCAGGTCTGTTCGGCTTTGGCCAAACTCCCAACCGAGGGGAGAAACCCTCGGTCAGGTCCGTTCGGCTTTGGCCGAACTCCCAACCGACAGGGGGACCTTCGGTCAGGTCCGTTCGACTTTGGCTGAACTCCCAACCGAGAGGGGGACCTTCTGTTAGGTCCATTCGGGATCAAACCTCGAGGCTTTGTATCCTGACGTGGCGATGCCATTAATGCTCGGGTAGTCGTACCGCCCTTCTCCCCATCTATATAGTGTGGGGGGCCATTTGTGGGGCACTTTTCTTTTCCCTTCGGAGAGCTCACCTTCGGCCTCGGTGTCCTTTTTGAACCTTCGTCTTCATCTTGACTTCCCCTAGTTTAGCGACACCCACAAAAGTAAGTGATGTCTTCCTCGTCGGGCTACAGCCCATCGTCCTCCGAGAGAACGAGGCCGAAACATAGGCATAGGAGTCCAGGGGAAGTCCGAGGGACGTCCTCGGATTCCACCGACTCTCCCTCCTCCCTCGACTCATCGTCCGCGGCCTCGCCGTCGGGGTCCAGGGGTGGCTCCAACGGCGAGGGGTTCAGGGAGAGGGTGCTCTATTCCCGAGCCCAGACCCAGGAGCCCTTAGAAGTGGAGGCTCTCAACATCGTCTCCATGATGGACGAGCCAGAACTGGAGGAGCTGAGGGCCTCCTTCGGTGTCTCGGACGCTTTCGAGCTCCGTCTACCCAGACCATCTGATCGAGCCAGCTATCAGAACTCCGAGGAGTTGTGCTTGTACAAGGAGGTCTTTAAGGCCGGCCTTCGGCTACCCCTCCACCCTTTCTTCACCCAAGTGTTTCGGCACTATGGGGTATGCCCGACCCAGCTAACGCTGAACGGGTGGCGACAAGTGCTAAGCTTCATCGTCTTCTTCGTATGGCACCAGAGGCCCCTCTCCCTCCCCCTCTTAATTAATTGTTTTCTTCTTCAGGCCTGCAAGGGGCTTTCGGGTTGGTATTATTTTTGCCCCCGAAAGGACCTTCGGCTACTGAAGGGTTACCCGACTTCCATCCACGGGTGGAAGGAAAAGTTTTCCTTTGTGAAGTCGTTCGAGGGGGTGCCCTTCGGCACTGTCTGGGATATCCCGGACCTTAGGGAGGTGAACTCCACCCCTACCCTATTCGAGGCAGACGCGGAGTCATTGGCAATGGCGAGGCGACAAGAAGACTATTCTCCAGTCGAGGTCGACTGCCTCAAGTTCGACGCCATACTCTTCAGATTCGAGCTTAGCCCGGGTGAGTTAGGCTAGCCCCCGATTGCTTCCTTCAGGTGTCGGTTCTTCGTACTGATTCCTATGTTTCTTTTTGCAGTGTAAGTTACCAGGGCCGAGGCTAAGGCCATCGCCGCGACAAGGCAGGCACAAATCAAGGAGGCTAAGGCGCGGGACGCCCAACAACAGCCGAGGCCGAAGCGGAAGGAGAAGAAGGGGCCATCCTCTGAGACCCCGAAGAAGAGGTCCAGAGTCAAAGGGCCGAGCACCGAGGCGGTCCAGGCCCTCGTTGCTCCGGGCTGAGACGGGCCTGCACAAGACCCCTCCCCTGCCGCGGCCTCCAGAGGCCCGAGGGTGGCGACGACGAGGGTCGAGGTGGAGTTCGTCCCTCAATGGTCAGTGAAGGAGGATGACACGCTGGCCGTTGGGCGGGTCGCTCATGAGTTGGTGATAAGGGGAGTCTTCCCCGAGATGCCACCGAGGCTCAGAAGCAAGGGACGGCGGCCATGATCACGAATGCTTGCATCTTCATGGCCGGGGTAAGCTTCGGTCCCCCTACCTTCTTCTTCTTCTTCTTCTTTTTTTGTCTTAGCATTCTGACCTTCGGTGTTTCATGCAGGATCAAAATCAGATGGGTCAACTGGCGGCTCGAGCCGAGGCTATGTGCCGAGACCTCGAGGTCGTCGAGAGGCAGAAGGTCGCCCTGGAGAACAAGCGCTCCCTCCTCCTCGAGAAGGTGGAGCACTTGGAGAAAGAGCTCGTCTTCGAGCATCGAGAGTGCGATCGGAAGCTCGCAGAGCTGAAGTCGCAGGTGAAGGCTCGAATTCAGGAAGCCGAGGCCCAAGGGGTGGAGGAGTATCGGTCCTCCGAGGAGTTCAGGGAGGAGATAAAGAGAGCCATCGCCCCGGGGTTCACAATGGGCGCTACCGAGGTCCGAGATTGGGTCCTCGAGCATTACCCTGGGGTCTCCTTCGAGGACAGCGGCCTCATCTTCGAGGACGACGATGTGGAGGTGAGCCCATCAGCCACCAAGGTTGCCGATGCCGATGGCGGAGGCTGCAGCGAGGAAGGTGAGGTCCAACTGCACCCAGAAGTCCCCCCGACTCCCGGCCACAGAGGTTCGGATCAGGAGACCCTCCAAGCTGAAGATGAGGCCTCGAACCCGATGGACCCCCCTTGAGGTCACCTCGGGCCTCAGCTCAGACCACCCCCTTTTTGTTATGTAGTCAGCCTTCGGGATTCTTGTAGTCTTGGCCTTTAGGTCTTATGTAATCAGCCTTCGGGCTTTTAATGTAACTACGGCCTTCGGGCCTGTCTTGTAATCTTTGCCTTCGGGCTTTATGAATGCATGAATCCTTTGTCTTTCATTTCTCTCGTCTTCTGTGTCCCTCTTAGTAATGTAGTCTTTAATCCGTAGATAGGTGCAAAGAGGCCGAAACCCCTAGTTGCCCCTCTTAGGCGCATGGATCCGAGACTTGGCCAAAGGCCGACCCTTCGACAGTTAGACGAGGGCCGACCCTACAAACATCAAGCAATTTTTACCAAGTGTTCACCCTCGGCTCCAGCCGAAGGGTCTCTTAGACGTATGGATCCGAGACTTGGCCGAAGGTCGACCCTTCGATAGTCAGACAAAGGCTGACCCTACGAACATTAAGCAATTTTTACCAAGTGTTCACCCTCGGCTCCAGCCGAAGGGTCTCTTAGACGCATGGATCTGAGACTTGGCCGAAGGCCGACCCTTCGATAGTCAGACGAAGGCCAACCCTAAGAACATCAAGTAATTTTTACCAGGTTTTCACCCTTGGCTCCAGTCGAAGGGTCTCTTAGACGCATGGATCTGAGACTTGGCCGAAGGCCGACCCTTCGATAGTCAGACGAAGGCCGACCCTTTGATAGTCGTCGCTCCCAACAGTGGATTGCCCTTGGTAAGTTCCTTCGGCCCTGGAGTCAGGTCACAGGCCGACGGTGGGACCCTCGGCCAGGTCAGCCCAGCCTTGCTCGTGCCTCGGTCGAGGAGTGGGTGCTAGCCCTGCGGAGCTTATTCTGTGCCTGAGGCCCCTGACCGAGGCGAACACCGTCAACCAGTTTGGCTTGGCCTTTTCCCGAGGCCCCGATCGAGGTGATGACCTTCGACCAGTTCAGCTCGGCCTCCGCCCGGGCCTTGACCAAGGTGTGGCCCATCAGTAAGCTCGACTCGGCTTTCATCATCGAGGCCCTGACCAAGGTGAACACCGTCGCTAGTTTGGCTCGGCCTTTACCCGAGCCTTGACCGAGGTGTGGCCCATCGGTAAGCTCGGCTCAGCCTCCATCGTCGAGGCCCTGACCGAGGTGAACACCATCGCCAGCTCGGCTCGGCCTTTACCCGAGCCTTGACCGAGGTGTGGCCCATCGGTAAGCTCGGATCGGCCTCCATCATCGAGGCCCTGACCGAGGTGAACACCATCGCCAACTCGGCTCAGCCTTTACCCGAGCCTTGACCGAGGTGTGGCCCATCGGTAAGCTCGACTAGGCTTTCATCGTCGAGGCCCTGACAGAGGTGAAGACCTTCAGTCATAGCCATTTAGCAGAGTTAAAGGTCATCAACCTGGAGAATTCCTCTCAATCGCCGTAAACCAGCTTTCGTATTATCCATGAATGAAATCTTCCGGAATTTAAGATGAAGAATTACAACTTAAAAGTGCACAAGGGTGAGAATTACAAAAAACTACAAATGACAAAAACTACAAACGACAAGTGTGCGTGCTCGCCACTTCACTACTGATGGAATTTCCTTAAGTTCTGAGAGTTCCACAATCGGGGTACCCTTCCTCCCCCCGTAGTCTCTAGGTGATAGGACCCTGGTCGTATTACCCTCAAGACTCTGTAGGGCCCTTCCCAATTTGGATCTAGCTTCCCTTGATGTCTTGGGTCCGACACTTCTGCCCTTCTGAGGACAAGGTCACCCTTCCTGAACTCATTCTTCCGAACTTTGGTGTTGTAGTGCCTCACGACCCTCTGTTGGTAAGCGGCGATCCTTTCTTGCGAAGTTTCTCTGGTTTCTGCCAAGAGGTCTAGATTTGCTCGGAGCCCTCCGTCATTTTCGTCTTCATTGTAGTACCGAATCCGATGGGTAATCGCCCCTATCTCCACTGGGAGTACAGCTTCAGTGCCGTATGTTAACATGAAGGGTGTTTCTCCGGTAGCTAACCTCTCAATAGTGCGGTAAGCCCAGAGGATGTGGTGCAACTCGTCTGCCCATAGTCCTTTGGCATCGTCTAGCCTCTTTTTTATTCCTTGAAGTAGTGTACGATTGGTTACTTCTGTTTTCCCGTTGGTCGATGGATACCCGACGGAGGTTTTCCTATGGTAAATGCCGAGGGCCTCACAGAACGAGTCGAAGGTTGGATTGGCAAACTGAGTTCCATTGTCCGTCACCACAACCTGGGGGATTCCAAATCTATATACTACCGCCCTTTGGAAGAAGTCACTTATATTCTTTTTGGTTATCGTAGCTAGGGCTTCGGCTTCTACCCACTTCGTGAAGTAGTCGACTGCCACAACGGCAAACTTCCTTTGTCTCGTGGTCAGGGGGAACGGGCCTAGGATGTCGATCCCCCACATGGGGAACGGTACTAGGCTAGATAAGGAGGAGAGCTCGGTAGAATGTAGCCTAGGCACGGGGGCAAACATCTGGCACCTGACACACTTCCTGACTAGTGATTCTGTGTCCTTCCTCATTGTTGGCCAATACAGGCCCTGCCTTAGTACTTTATGCGCAAGGCCCGGGCTCCAAGGTGTTGGCCGCATATCCCTTCATGCACTTTCCGGAGTGAGTATTCGCCGTCGGAGGAATCCAGGCACTTGAGGTATGGCAAGGTGAACCCTATCTTATATAGCGTCTCGTCCTTCAGGAAGAAGCGTGCTGACCTCATTCTTATTTTTCTTGCCTCGTCCTTATTTTCTAGGAGCTTTCCCTCTTTGAGGTATTCTGTTATGGCATTCATCCAGCTTTGGCCGTTTTCACCTACAGGTAATACCTCGCGGGGTTTTTCGATGCTTGGTTGTGGTAGTACTTCAAAATACACCGCTCGTCCAATTCTATGAAGTCAGAGGTGGCCAGTTGTGACAGTGCATTTGCACTAGCATTCCCTTCTCGTGACACCTGCCTTACCTCAAATTCCTTGAAAGCCGCTAACCTGTCTCGCACCGTGTTCAAGTATTCGGCCATCCTTTGCTCTTTGGCCTCGTATTCTCCATTCACCTGTCGCACCACGAGTTGGGAGTCGCTATGCACTACCAGTTCCTTCACCATCAAAGCCCGAGCCAGATTAATTCTGACTATTATCACTTCGTATTCCTTCGTTGTTGGAAGCCCCATCCATGTACAATGTCCAAGCCTCATCTCCTCGTTCCTCGACAGATTCCTGTGGGTCATCGGGGAGTGTCGTCTCCACTATGAAGTCTGCGAGGGCCTGTGCTTTAATTACGGTTCTCGGCTTGTATTGGATGTCGAATTCTCCCAACTCTACGGCCTAATTTACCAGGCGACCGGACATATCCGACAGCTGCAGTATCTTCTTCAGGGGCTGGTCGGTGAGTACGCATACCGTATATGGCTGAAAATATGGTCTCAGCTTTCTTGCCACTGTCACGAGGGTGTACTCCACTTTCTCCGCCTTTCTGTATCTTGTTTCGGCATCTAGAAGGGTTCGGCTGACATAGTATAATGGTCGTTGTTGCCTTCCTTCCTCCTTCGTCAGTACGCGCTTATCGCCACTGCCGATACAATAAGGTACAACTGTAAGGTATCCCCGGTGTTCAGCTTTGTCAGTAGCGGGGGTGCGGCCAAGTACTCCTTTAATTGTTCAAAAGACTTTTCGCACTCCTCCGTCCACTTGAACTTTTTGGTTCCTTTTAGCGCATTGAAGAAGGGGAGGCATCTATCTGCAGACCGAGACATGAATCGCCCGAGGGCGGCGACCCGACCCGTCAGCTCTTGGACTTGCTTCACGTTCTGGGGTGACCTCATGTCCCGAATGGCTTGTATTTTGACTGGGTTGGCTTCAATTCCTCTCTCCGAGACGATGAAGCCGAGGAACTTTCCCGAGGCTACTCCGAATGCACATTTTACCGGGTTCAACTTCATGTCGTACCGTCTCAGCACCTGGAACGCCTCTTCCAAGTCTTGGATGTGTCTTTCCGCCTTCAGGATTTTTACGAGCATATCGTCCACATATACTTCCATGGTTTTTCCGATCATCCCTTTGAAAATTTTATTCACCAATCTTTGATAGGTGGCCCCTGCGTTTTTTAGTCCGAAAGGCATGACCTCATAGCAGTACAGCCCACCCTCGGTTATGAAGGATGTTTTCGGGACATCGACCTCAGACATTTTGATTTGGTTGTACCCCGAGTATGCATCCATGAAACTCAGCGCCTCATATCCCACCGTGGCGTCGATGAGGAGGTCTATCTTAGTTGGGGGTACGCATCCTTCGGGCAGGCCTTATTCAGGTCGGTGAAGTCGATGCAGATCCTCCACTTCCCGTTTGCCTTCGGGACCATTACCACGTTAGATATCCACTCCAGGTATTGGATCTCACGGATGAACTGGGCCTTCAGTAGCTTCTCCACTTCCTCGTCTATTTTCTTCTGTCTTTCGGGGGCAAAAGTCCTCTTCTTCTGCTGCACCGGCTTCTTCATTGGGCTAACATTCAGATGATGTTCTATCACCTCTCGATCTATCCCGGGCATGTCTGAAGCCGACCAGGCGAAGACGTCAGCGTTGTTCCGTAGGAATGAGACGAGTCTTTCTCGCTACAAACTTGGCATGGTAGCCCCAATCTGAAATTGCCGAGTGTCATCCCCTTCTTTGGCTTCAACTTGCACCAAATCTTCGGCCGGCTCCCCCCGTTGATAACTGGCATCATCGCTTAGATCCTCTATCGGGAGTGCCTCGCCCGCCTTTTCTTTTCCCCATAGAGTAGTGGCATAACACCTCCGGGATGCCCCCTGATCGCCCCGACACTCCTCGACACCATTCTTGGTCGGGAATTTCATCTTGAGATGGGGAGTGGAGATGACAGCCTTTAATAGGTTCAATCCGACCCTTCCTAGTATGACATTGTATGCCGATGTAATGCCCACCACCAGGAAGTTGATCATGACCGTCGCCTGGCGATCTCCAGTGCCAGCTCTTACCGGCAACTCAATCGACCCTTCCACCTTCACCGGGACGCCGGAGAATCCCTGCAACGGGTGTTCGACCTTCTTTAACTTTCCCTCGTCTAGGCCCATCTTCCGAAAAGCTTCAAGGAACAGGATATCAGCTGAACTGCCGTTATCCACTAAGATCCTCTTCACTTTGCAATCCGCTATGGTCATGGTGATAACCAAGGCATCGTCATGCGGGGTCTGTACCCCTTCCAGATCATCATCTGAGAAAGAGATAACCGTCCCCGTCTTCGCCTTCTTGTTCAGCCACTCTGCTATATGTACGCTTCTCGCGTAGGCCTTCGCCTTCCTGGCAGAGACTGAACTCTCTCTAGCGGCTAGGCCTCCACAGATGGTCGCTATAACTCTAGTTGGGCTCTTATTCTCATCTCGGCGGCGACACTCAGCTTCCTCGGGTATCTGGTTCCTTCGCCGTTCCTGATTGCCTCTGCGGGCGAGCCCCCCTCTCTCATAATGACCTCTGCCATCTCTCCGACGGTTATTCCTCCGGCCATTGCCGTCTGGGGCCACCTCCTTTTCCCGGTCTACAAATTGGCCTAGGTATCCCCTTCGGATCATTCCCTCTATCTCCCCCTTGAGGTGCCAACAGTCCTCAGTATCATGGCCATGGTCTCTGTGGAAGTGGCAATATCTGTCCACATTGCGTCTCTCGGGGTGTCGCCCCATCTTTCCTGGCCACTTCATGGCTCTGGCATCCGGGGAATCTTTTATCTACATTAGTACCTTTGTTCACCTTCGGTTCAGGGGTGGGTACTTCTCAAACTTCCTTGGTGGACTGGGGGCCCGACTGCGCTCGAACTTTCATCTTTTGCCTTCTTCGGAGGGTTTATCGTCAACCCTTGAGAGCCTCTTTCTCGTCACCTTCCTTTCGGCTTCCTCATCGGCCTGGAGGGTTTCTTCCATCTGGATGTACTTATCGCATCATGCCCTCAGCTCGGTCAGATTCCTAGGTGTATACTTCGCTAGGGACCTCTTCAACTCCTTCTCCTTGACGCCACCTAGCAGGGCCGTGAACTCCTCCTTCGGGTCTAGGCCTCTAATTGTGATCTTCTCTTGTTGGAATCACTTCATGTAGTTCCGCAGCGATTCCCCTTCTTACTGCTTGACGTTGGTCAGGTTCAACGTAGTCTTCTGAAGGGGCTGGCTACTAGAGAATCCCTTCACGAAGAAGTAACTCAGGTCGCTGAAACTGTGGATCGATTTCGTCGACAGTCGGTTGTACCACAGCCTCGCCGCTCCTTGGAACGTCAATGGAAGGGCACAACACATGATGTTTTCCGAGACCCGATGGAACTGCATGGCGACCTTAAAGCCTTCTAGGTGATCGACGAGGTCCCCTGACCCGTCATAAGTGTCATACTTGGGTAGACGAAAGCCGATCGGGAGCGGGTCCCTCATGACATTGTCAGCTAGGGCCGTGTCATTGGTGAGGTCTGGCTCGTGATTTCCCATCTGGTTTTCTGCCACCTTCCTGATCTCATCCTCCAGGTCTAGGATCATCCGCTTTAATCCCGAGTCCTCGGGCCTCTGTTTGTCTCCTTGGTGCGGATCCCCATGTAGGTCTCTGACGGCGCGTTACGTCTTGCCTCGGGGTGCGAGACTCTCCCTCGCTCGGTTTTGAGGGTTACGATCAGCCCTTGTTGATCTTGTACTGCTCCGGTCTTCATCTCGAGCTCTCTCAAACTGGACGTGGGGACCTGGGGACTTGGGGTGCTCCGTCGATCTTATGAGAGACAACTTTGGAGACCTCCCTCATAGTCTCGGCCATCCGGTTATATTTGTCCTGGAGGTCTTCGAATTGCTGCCTCGTCACGTACTCTTGGGCTGCAGGAGGCAGATGATCACTATCTTCATGTACTGAATATCCAGCCAAACGCTGGTACCTGACGAACACTTCCCGGTCGTCATTGCCCCTTTCTCGTCCTATCTCCGCCAAGGGAGGAAGCTCCCCTGAAGGTTCTTCCCCTATGTCCATGTTGGACGTCGCTCTTGTCCTCTTGTGGTTGTAGGTTCTCCCCACCATTACAGTCGGTTCCCACAGATGGTGCCAATCTGTTGCTGTCAAAAAACCCCACGAGTTAGTCCAGCACAAGCACAGACGGCGGAGGCCCGGAGCTTTGTCCGGGGTTAGTCCTCCGACTCGCAAGTTAGGGTCGGTCGCACAGTTTTCAGTAAGGGAGTAATGGTGAGGGTCTGAGAGCTTACCTTCTTCCTTCCTCTCGACCTCCTTATTTCCTTCTTCGGGGCTAGGGTTTCTTTCTTGTCTTTTCCTCTATCCTTCTCCCATACGACTGTCCTTCTCGTGGGGAATATTCCCCTC